>NW_026685438.1:0-2879 GCF_943735745.2 Anopheles bellator | reverse complement strand
TGGGTTCGAATCCCACCGCTGTCAAAATTCTTTTTGCTGCGTGCCGTCTCATCTAACCAGATGGTATGAATGCGGAACACACACTTTAGCATAAGTATTCGCTCTATGGTTTGTACAAAACTGGGAAGCAAACCAACGCCACCCATCCTGCACTTTACAAACCCATCCAAACGCCAAGAAATTTCAACTTTACAAACGTTTTGGTACTTTGTAGAAGAAATAAAAATTAGGCCAATGACTTCTGGAGATACCGGGGATCGAACCCGGGGCCTTTCACATGCAAAGCGAACGCTCTACCACTGAGCTATATCCCCCCCTTCACGAACTTCTTCAATCATCATGTCGGTCGTCTTTCCACTGCTAATATCTACATTCTTAACGTGTTAACGTAACAAAGATAAAAAGCTAGGTAGAAGAATCCCCATCTTAAAATGTAAGCTTGGTAAAATTTATAGTTTTTGTACATCTTAAATAAAATATTGAAAAATTTTTGGCTTTTAAAAACACAATGTAGTACGTGTTTATCATTATCATTTATCTTTTATCATTACGACCAACACGGGATTCTATGCGTTTATAACCCACAGCTAATCAACACAATATAATGAATTTACTAACCGCGAATATCTACGCACCCATTTGCTTAATGTTTAGTTCGTACTCGTATTGGTACCATCGAAGCATTGGTGTTTTTAGGAGGATAACGTAATGAGGAATTGATTCCTGGAATTGAACACCTTCAAGCCTCTTCAAATTGCGAAGAGAAAGATCTTTGTTTGTTTGTTTCAACACTTTTTAGTGTCAAGATGGATGTAACAACTTTTCCTTATTTTTACAAACAAGCATAGAGTTTATTGTACAACTTTTAAGTTCTGATGACCTAATCTATCAAGGTCATAATGAGGTTTAGATGAGAATTTAATTTGATTTTTTTATTAACATTTATCCGAATACAACCGCCGAGCGGTCTTTGTTGTACAGTTACCTAAATTCCCTTTTCATCCAAAAATCAACTTTTTGCGAGTTGTCGTTTATTTGTTAAAATAAGAACTCAGCAAGAACAAATTTTATTTACAAAAAAAAAAATGTACTCAACTACACATCTTTTCCCGATTTAAATTGAGTATTGTTTTCAACTTGCCCAAGAGGGGATGTAGCTCAGTGGTAGAGCGTTCGCTTTGCATGTGAAAGGCCCCGGGTTCGATCCCCGGCATCTCCATTTCTTTTTTGATCAATTTCGACTTACACATCCATGCACCCTGCCCTTTTTATTAAACAACATTTTGCCGTAAAGTAACAATTATGTTCATGAAAACATAAACTGACTTTAACATTTTGACGACGATGGAAAATGAGCTCTCTAACATCGCAGCAGAAATTGCTGCTATTAAGTTGCCTATTAGTGAAATGCTGTCAAATACAATGAAAATGCTCAAAAAGGCCGCGTTCTAATGGACACTAATGGAGAGTTCATTTGTTAAAATCGACTAACAATAGCGGAGTTATTCAATATTTGAAAAGCTCGATCGTGATGGAACACTCTGTAGTTTAGATGAGACTGAAAATTCAGTTTACATTATCTCCCATATGGTCTAGTGGCTAGGATATCTGGCTTTCACCCAGAAGGCCCGGGTTCGATTCCCGGTATGGGAATTCTTTTTTGCCTTGTCCATACCAAATGGGTGAGAAAAACTACTTTCTAATAACCTCCACATAACACTAAACAATACTAAACTTCTGTTGGCTCGATAACCTTCGCCGCTGAAAGGCTATGGCAAAACGTAGAAGACCCGTTTTTTCCATTGTAAGTTAATTAAATCAATAACACAGCGAATGTGCTTATTATTTCTGAACCGACTGTTGTTCCTGAAACTTATTAAAGTGGTGACCAATGAAATTAATGCTTGTCTGTCTTTATCTCGTCCGATATCAAAAAACTAATTGCATTATTGGCGACTGTTGATTGAACACGATTTAACGTGAACCTGCTATAGTCTGGTCAATATTAGACATTCCTTTGATCTAACCTTGTGTCTGCAGTCATTTTAAGGACATCAAGGGCTTTATGGACACGTATATTCGGTACGGAATAACGTTACGCGCATGTGCCCAACAATCACTAAAAGACTCCTCGACACATAACGGAAATACTCAGGATAGTGTATGGCACGCGCCTATTACCTATGAATATAAATCGTCACGGCCAAGTGCCGCCAACGCAGAGCGTACGACCCGGAACACCGGCTATTTTTCGGCCCGAAGGAAATTGGGGAAATGGTCTGATGCAAAATACAATAAAGCAGAATGTTTATATTGAATTTACAAACATCTTAACATTTAGTTGGTTTATTATGAAACTAGATAAACAAGCCCACAATCCAAATTTCCAACCGCTTATGGTGATTGTTTCGCATTAAGAGGGAGATAATTATACGTATTGTTCGTACGTCCCAAAGAGGGTCACGTAATCGGTTGGAAGCTCTGTAGTTGAAACGTACGGAGGTTTCGAGAAAAGGAAGAAGGGACATGGCATACTTACAGGTCTCGAAGAGGGTGGAGGACTTACGAACCGGAACAGAAGGCGATAATTTTAATTACTGCATGGATTTTCTATGTCCAACGAACACACATACACTAACACCATAGCCATTGCCTGAGTAATTTTGAGCGTAGGTTTCCTTTCCAGTCTGCAATATTTATATTTGATCACAGAAACTCACATCGCAACACGGTCCTGTGGCGCAATGGATAACGCGTCTGACTACGGATCAGAAGATTCCAGGTTCGACTCCTGGCAGGATCGCGCTTAAGTGATGACACTCTTTTGCTCTAACCGCGTTTTAGATATTCTTGCTGATAGAACTACAAGGGACATATTT
>NW_026685437.1:0-2880 GCF_943735745.2 Anopheles bellator | reverse complement strand
CAATAAATAGTCTCCGCATTTTCTTTGAGCTAGAATTTTCTAACAGCCACCATTGTTTACCGTGATCGTTAAATGGCCGCATGCGTTAGATTAACGTTGGTGAGCATGCCGATAACGTTACCGGAAGTCGCTACGATAGCGTTGGGAGGTTGTTCTGTAACAACCAACGATGCTACAAGGATATTGATCATCGTGATTATCGCAACACCGACTGATGTAATGATTTTAACCCTCTGCCGTCTTGGATCGTCCCTTTGGGGTTTCGTGAGCTGTGAATAACAATACGGGGATTGAAAATGGCTAATTCACAATTGTCATTAAAAACGTACTGAAACTACAATCATGGAAATCGCCACCATCATTTGCAGGACGAGCGAGATTATTATGAATGTGATGCAGGCGACGTAAGTCTTGGAACCCTGGTTGTAAGTTATGAGCAACCGCAGCTGGTTGGCGTTTGCCGTCAGGAGCGAGATGTCCATCGCACTCTCGGCAATTCCTTTGTGGATGTCGTAGGTTTGGGTTTGATTTACGCGAGTCCTTCGAGCGCGGCCATCCACTTCGGAACGGCTGCTGCCACTTTCTAGAATATTGGAGCTTAGTTCCATCGCGTCGGTGGCTTTAGAGTTGACCAGAGAACTGGACCGTTGGTCTCTCGTTCCGATGACGCCACTCAGTAAAGAGTCACCGGCACCTTCGCCTGCCGGCGGCATGTCAATCGCCGAGTTTGATCGATTATTTTCTGCCATCATTGAGTGCGACTGATCGACAGCTCTCGATAGCGTTTGAACTGTACTTTTTAAACCGATTACCCTGATTCAACGATCGCACACGATTAGCACAATTGACGATCGTTCGATGAGAACAGATCCCTCTCAACTGTATTGTGCTCACAAACCTATCTCATCTCTGTATCACTTCACATTAGCACACGTTTAATTTCCCACCACGAATTACGCACACCCGATAGCTGTGGCCACTAGGTACCGACTGGCGGTAGCGAAAGTAGAACTGTCGCACTGGAGCACCCAGTTTGAGGCTCTTTTTGCACTCGGAGTTCGTGGTGCTCTGTTATCAGCAGCAACCGCAGGAACTGAAAAGTGTGGCCCGAGTTGTGGTTGTGGTAGAAACATCGGTCTCCCGTATTCGTGGTTTTTACCGCTACCGCTAGAGTGGCCCAACTGTGACCAGCTTCCGATAAACGCCCTGATGGATCTCTGAGAAATGGGTGGAGCGGTGGAAACCAACCGAGTAATTGTGCATTACACTCGACGATGTTTCACTCGCTTGCCATTTACTATCTACGCGGAAAGTAATGAAACATTCCTTTGCGGCTCGTCGGCTTGCGATGTGTGCGTTTATTTATGCTCGCGACGTGGGGAATTTTTTTTCGTCTGCTTGGGTGCCCAATGAAGGGGAATGTTATTTCCTCTCGTCAGGGAAGAACAACTTTGCCACGCACCGGTGCATTGATAGAACAAAGTGACGTCATCGTTATGGTTGGCATATTTTCAAGCAAACGTAACTTATATCACATAGACAGGTACTGACTACAAAATCATAATCGCATCAGCTGATTTTGAACCCGTTGCATCAGAATCGAAGCAACCTGTTGCGAAACACGTGTTGCCGGTTTGTGCCGTTTGAGGCAAGTCCGAAACCGTTACCATGGTGCCGAGGCGAACGTGACCGTTTGTTTGCTTTTATCGATCAAATTAAGCAACCAAAGCGAAGGCTACTTCAGGAATGAAAAATCAGTTGTTGTTCTTGTCCGTCACTTGGAGTGTATCGGAATTTTCATCGTCGTGTTCTCGGCAGTGTGAAGGCATTTTTATCTATCCGCCAAATTGTTTCGCCTGAATTCTTTTGGTAATTGGAGTGCTCCGACGTGAGGATCATGACGTACCGCAGTCATATGGTGGGACCTTCGCGGGCCTTCGATCACATCTACGACCCACTGTATGTGGCCTCCGACCGGAAGGACGTCTGCCGTGCGAACCATGCTGCCCTCGCGCGCTCTGCCCCGATCGGAATCTTCCCGGTGTACCAGTCGATGTTTAGTGAGTTGCCACGGTTAACGCGTAACCACTACGTCATGCACCGCAACCCGTTACCGTACTTCCCGGAAGTGCATGTGTCCCCTCTGCGTCTTCACCATCCGGGAGTTGGTGGCTCCGACACGTCGAAAGTGCTCGGTGCCGAGAGACCCAAGTTCTTCTGTCACCCGAATGTCGGTGAAACGGGTTGTAACGTCCGGTATGTTGCCGATAGTGCGGAAGATGAGTACTGCGGGTGCGATGGTTACGATCAGGAGGGCCAGGATCAGCCCCGTTTTAAGGAGGTAGCCTCGCAGACGATGTACCGCGAATCGTCGGCCCAAACGCAACCCTGGATGCCGACGGCCGTGCTGAAGGAGAACGTAATGCCGGCGGCCGAGATCGTGTACGTAGCGGAGATGCTGCAGCACACGCGCTATCCGGGTGTGAACGAGGTCGAGATCGTGGAGCGGGCCCGACGCAAACGGACCTGGGAGTATGCGCTCGGCAGTTGCGATTCGGTCGATGAATGGCGCCAGCAGAAGCTGATGTTGCAGATCTTCGAGTGGGAAGAGTGGGTCGCTCGTGAGCGGCAGATTGACCGGTACCAGCTGCTGCGTCTTCAACTTGTGGCAAAGATTATGGAAAAACGTGAACGCGATACACACCAGGCGACGGAGGGGAAGATGGAGAACACCAAGCGACGCATCAACCAGGCGCGCAATCATGCAATGCAAAAGCTGGAGGCAACGTTCGAGCGCAACCTCCGAAAACTGGACCGGAAACGGCACGAGAAAAATCAACGCTACGGGTCAAGAATGCGCGGGCAGGGCGACGTGCCGCA
>NW_026685436.1:0-2881 GCF_943735745.2 Anopheles bellator | reverse complement strand
GCGCTCAGATATTTCATCTCAGTATGGAAAATGTGAGTGACTTTTTTGTTCGGGACGGATCGTAACTCACCGAAATGTCAGCAAAAGAGTTACCAGACACCACCGGAGTCCGGAGACGACATCCCGGCCCGGGCTGTTGGGGACGAGAAACAAGTTTAAAATAAAACGCCCTCCCGGTGACCTGCGGTGCCCCAGCTTCGCCCCCGGAGCGTATGAATAATGGTTCATCCAGCCGATCCCCGGCCCCCTCTCTCTCTCTCTCTCCGGGGTAGTCCAGTTCGCCGGATTGCCGGAAATGCGTTCGTTTTGCGGCGGTGGTACCCCATGCCGCTCGAGGGGTCTCCGATTTTTTGTTGTTTTGTTCCCGTAGAGAAGTGGAGTTGAAACGGATTTCCTTTCGCCGCCAAGGAATTCATACTTCATATTCGTCCCCGAGCCAGGGAGCACTCGCCAGGGAGTGGCCAGCGGGTTAAAAAAAGGGGCTTTTGAATAAATCAGACCCCAGCCAGCCGCGCCCGCCAGGACCGCCCGAACATCTCTTAATGTCGGCGTTTATTGCGAAGATTATGAAAATGTGTTATCCGCTCCGAATCCGCCCGGCCCCATCAGCTGGCCGGAAGTTCCAATCCGGAGGTCCTCCCGAAGCATGGGCGATCGGGGCAAAAAAGGGCGAACGAAAAAGGATTACGGGTTTGGCGATTTATGATCGAGATGGCGCTAGTAGGGCGGCTATATATTCTAACGAGTTCTAACGGGCCGATGATCTACACATTCTTCGGTCATCTTGTGGTGGAACCCCTCCCCCCAAGGGACTCAGCTTCCGGTCCCGGCAAAATTAATATCTGCACGTTCCGTGGGCGCGCCCTGATTGCGGCTCCGTTTTCGTTGTAATATTCAATCAGTGTTCTATTCAGGCGGGCGAAGCGTGCAGAAAAGGGTTCAATAGGCGTTGGCCGATTCTTTCCACTTTTGCGCCAGGAATTTGAATCTGAATGAAACTTATTGCTTATCGAATGTGGCGGCCCCATCGTAGCAGAAGCGGCCACCGTTTGGTGGTTTTGAAAAAGAGAAGTAAAATTGCCCCGACGAAACTCACCAACTAATGCACGATTTATCGCGGAGGTTGCACGATGATAGGGCGGCCACTCGCAGGCTTATCAGGCTTCAGGCGAAGAAAAACAGGTCCGGACGATGGCAACCAGTCGTCGATTTCCAATCCCACGGGCGAGCGACTGTGTGTAAACATTTTAGTTGAATTTAATTACCATTTTACGTGAACTCGAACAGGAACGATGGGAAATTTTTTTTTTTCAACTTTAGTCAGGCAGCCAGGAGGGACTCTATCCTCGACTCCGTTGCGCTGCAAGTTGTCGAAATGTTTTCGTTTGATTTTCGCTACTTTTTTCGGTTCTCGTCCCGAAAAGGCTGGCCGGGTTTCGAGCCGGTTTTTCCCGCGTTTGAGCTTTTTGATTAGTTTATACAAGATGGTGCCGAACTGTGGTGCCTTCGCTTTTGGGTTGCCGGGATGTGGAGAGTTGATCAAATGTCAGCCCCACAGACTCACAAACCGTGCACGCAATGTGTATGGCCAATTCGGCTTTTTACGCCGAACTTCTACGTTGTTTTTAGCGGACAACTTTGTACGCCACATTTTATTGAACTTTGTTGAAATTGAATCCACACATCGCGAGATGCAAAGTGGTTCGTTTTTTTGGGGACTGAACAGAAAAGTGCATCGCACAGCCTGCCTCAATTCGAGCGAGAGAAAGAGAGAGACTGATAGAGTAGTTTTTCATCAGTACGCGAAAGAGCAGTCTATTTTTGACAGACGGCGTTGCCACGCGATGCGCCTACTACACGTGCTTCTACGGCACGAACGAGGACTTCAAACGAAAGTTGCGCTCAAATTGCAGAATGCAGGTCGATCGGTGGCAAAAGAATTTTGTTTTTATTCTGGTTCGTTTGGCAGGCAATTTTTAGAACAATTCTATTTTAAGGAAGTCGATGTAAATGCGGTACGGTATATAATTTAATCTGCTGTGTAGCCGCATTTTCTAACTCAATTTGGTTTCGGGGTTGTGTTTGAGCACCGGCTGTGCCTAAAAAAGATTTTAATGAAGTGTCCGGACCCCGCTTGGTTGCCCGGCTGGTGCCACATGATTAACACTCCCAAATGGACTCAATCACGGCACACAAACCCATGGTTCAATTCCGTTGGGATTTGCTATTACTCTATTCCCCGGGTGGTGGCGTCTCGTTTGTCGACACAATAAAAAAGTCATTCTCGACACCAGAAAAATTAATTTATCACACCTCGCACAGGACAGCGCGGACCCCACATTAGAGCGACCCCTTCCGGCGGGGATATCCTATCCGCGCGGGCAAATGGAAAATCTCCCGCATTGTTAGGCGATCGGCCGCCGCCGGGCCAGAGAACCGCTTAATCAGAGTGCCCCGGATCCGGAAGCTGTCGTTGTCGTGGTGCGTGACACACGTGTCTCGCGTGTGGCTTTTTCACATGGGACCTCAATTAAGGAAGGCCTCGCGAATCAAGCGCGGCCGCCTGGTTGCCGGCAAACGCGGGTGACCGTCGACCCAAACAAACGTCACGAACCGAGGACGTGCATTGTCGGCGGTGGCCGGCCACGATTGTTTGCCCCTCAAGTGCAGTCGGTGAGGAAAATGCCACCCAATTAGTGTTGTCGAAAATACCATTTTAATGAGGCCGTGTTGGCGGCGCTGCTCCCGTCGGGGAGGATTAGGTCTGGGGACGAACTGTGGCTGGAAATCAAACAAAGGACGGCGGGAGGAAACCTCAACGCACGCGCGTCGTTTGAGGCTTTTCCTTGGCACCATCATTAAGTTGCCATTTTTGTTTTGT
>NW_026685435.1:0-2883 GCF_943735745.2 Anopheles bellator | reverse complement strand
TGACTGGATAGAATTCGTGGCTTGCGCTGGCCTTGGTCTCTGCACGGGGGCCGCCCTATGTTCCGAATTCCGGGGCGCGGTGTGGAATGCAAACCGACTCCGCGTCCCCAGCAATCTTGCCCAGGACAACAGACACTCTAATCGGACCGCGGGCATCCGCCATTAGGCTTGGCTCTCCATTTTGCCGCTTCGAGGACGCAGTGACCGAAGGCAAAATTGACTCGTTTTCTTGTTACGAGCGATATTCAAAGAGCGAGGCTAGGGAACCGGGTTAGGGGGGGGCTGGGGTAGGTGGTAGCGGAAGAACCGGGCTGTGAGTGGGTTCCGGGACGGGCAAGAAAAAGTGGCCGCCCGAACCACACCGAGGAACCGAGAGAGGTAGTTTTCGCAAACTGGACCCAGGCCCCGGGAATGGACCGGAATCGGTCGGTGGACCGTGGGCGACCGGCCGGCCGGCCCGGAAGGGGCTGGTCGGTCGGGGAGGGGGGCTATGAAGAGGGTTTTGTGGACGAGGGTCCTTGGTCCCTTTTTCCCGTTCCCGGCCACTCGGAACCGGCGGTTCTGCAGCCTCTGTTTGGAGAGGACATTCCTTGCTGTCGCTGGCGCTGGCGTTGCTGGCTGGGTGGTGGCAGAAAAAAAGGGATTCTCCAACAAGGGAATGGTGCCGGGGGCAAGCGGACCGGGGACGCAACTTTCCGTACGCGTGTGTGTGCGGCCGGGCACGGTTGTGTGAATGTGTCAATATTTGCCGGTATGAGGTTATAAAATGGACGGTCGGTCGGTCAGCCAGAAGCGAAGGCCGCGGTGGGCGGTGGGCGGGGAAAGAGAAAAGGCATGCGAAAGGTGACGTCAACCCCTACACGCCACCGACCCAGGCCATCCGGCCCGCCGACCACGGGTGGTGCAAAAATGGTCGGCATGTGCTAACAAGATACTGGGAATTTCGCTTCCGGTCCCGGGCCGAAAGGGGTTGCGATTGCGTCCTTCTCGGCCTGGACGCCCCCTTTCTTATCCACTTGACCACAGTAGGCGATGGCCGAGAGAGAGAGTGAGTGACAGAGAGGAAAACCGAGGAAAACCCTGGACCAAAGCGTGTCGCATGCATTGGTCGTTGTTCAGGGATACCATCCAAGGATTCGGACCGTGCTCTCTCTCTGTCTCTCTCTTTCTCTCGGGCGCAGCCGGATTGCTTGGATTCGCTTCAAAGTGGGCGCACTTCTTTTCCCTGGTTCTGGTCTTGTCATCCACCACGCTTCCCATTTGCCCGCGTGGCCCCTTTTTTGTTTTCCCAACTAGGATGCGTGTCCTTTGAAACGCGGAGCCAAAACTTCGTTAAGATATTGGGCTGGGGCTTCGGTAGGGATAAAAAGGACACGGTCTTACGCCGGGGAAACCCGAAAGAAAAACATCTTTCCACTGAACCCGGTGGAGGTGGACACTGTGTACGAGTGTGGGCCGAAAGGACAACACATATTTTATTTAATAGAAATAAATGGACACCGGTCCCACGGTGGCCTGCATGGCGTGTCTGTGTTCCATCCGTCCATCCGTTCGTTTATGCATTTGATTTTCTCGTAACCCTAACCCAAAAAAAGAAAGGAAACGACGCGAAAATCGGTTCGAGTGTCCCGAAGGCGCATTTCCAGCGAAAGGTGTCCCTACCCCAGGGAGAGAAAGGCGCGAGAGGAGTGAAGGATATGGTCGGGTCGAATGGGAATGCCGCGTACCGTTAAATCGAATGTAAAGCCGCTTTCGGTTTTATTCGCTGCCCGCAACCCGGGACCCTGGATGGGCAGTTAATATGGTAATGAAGGTATCTCGGCTCCGTTTTGACCCTCCGAAGTCCGGGAAGTGACGGGAAAAATGGGGAGCGCATTATGTCGTTAAGCTTAATTTGCGCCGGAAGCCGGGAGGTGGATGTGGCAAATCGGCCAAAGCTTACGTCGGAATGTTTGTAAACCTTGTGGTTGATGCATGCTGCCTTCACCTAGCGCAAAGCGCATTTTGCGTATGTAGCGTCTCGTATGAGTTCTTAGCTACTTTATTTATTTTATTTTCTAGGTTTTTATACTATTTATTTAATACTACTGACACGGAGAGCCCTATTAACTACCGACTTAAAGTTTTGCACTCAGTTGTTTATGGAACTCTCACGGTTCGAATTGACGTCTTTCGAAACCGATTAATCAGGACAATGCTGAGGGACGGTCTAAGAATGAGCCACAAAGTAGGCATTGAACCGAATAAATATAAATTGAGCTTGAAGATTTTTTATATAAAAGTTTGCGTAGAGAAAACCTAAGACGAATATGTTCTAGACATAAACGAAATTAAAAACATTGATGTTGTTAGACAACAAAATAATGAGCTTTTGATGCTCATAATTTTTTATTTGATATTATCACTAGAACGGACAGAACCGTGTTAAGCATTAACGTTTAAAGTTCTCAATTTGACACAATGTCAGGTTTCGAACTGACGTCTTTGTCTTAGCATTTTAAATTTGTGGGATCAACGATGCTTTCATATTTTGCGAAAAAGATTATGGTACCTTATAAAACACTTTCATCATTACTGTGTGTTCCTATTACATTTCCGTACATACTTAAACATAAATCATCACCAAGTGAAGACAAGTGATTGTATAAAATCGGACATTAACGTATTGCCTCAATGAACATGCTTCCATCAGTTTGACATATTGAACTCATATCCTGTGATGGCCGAAGGAGTTTACAGTGCCCGTGCTTGCATTCGTGTGCCATAGGAATTCATAAGCCACCCCGATTGTACCAATTACCTACCAGGATCCGGTTAGAAAACTCACCAAACCCGCCAAAAAAAAAAAACTTCCCCCAAAAGCATCTTCAACCACAACACCAA
>NW_026685434.1:0-2884 GCF_943735745.2 Anopheles bellator | reverse complement strand
AGTAATGAGCACCGACTCATAACTATATAGTTACACGCCTGAACCTACGACTCGTCCGAGAAACCATATCCCGTACACGTGCCACGAGCCCCATCCGCTTTAACGATGCGATCGAGACCTCAACCTGTTCCCACGATAGCAGTTCAGCAGTCAACGGCCAATTCACTGCGTCGATAATTGTTTACTACAGGCAAACAGCGGTAAAAACAGACCAGGCCCCCCAATAGGTCAGCTTTGATAAGGTAGAAGTAAGAAATCATTTAAGGCAAGGTAAAAAGTAAGAAATAAAGTCAGTTCTGTACTTGGAATCATAATTAGCGCAGCCATACGGAGCCAGCTGAAGTGACGAAGTGTTAAACAGTGGAAAAATTGTGAACATTAAGAACGAAGTTAAAGTGATCCCGAGGAAATTATTAAAAATTGTATAATTGCAGCATTCGCGATAAGAAGAGTAATAAGTCGTCGTTGAAGTCGAGTGTGGCGAATATTCATCGCAGCCGACCCATAACAATAGCACAAAGGCGAATAAGAAAGTGAAAGAGAATCCGATACCTCACTCCTATAAATAGGCTTGTGGGGTATCGGCAGTAGCATCCACCGGTGACCGGTGGATCGGAAGTGGAGGACAACGCCAAGTACGCGTACAGTTATAAAAGGTTGAGAATAGGCAGAAGGAGAAGATTCGCAAATTAAGAGTAAACTAGATCACAAGTTAGCTTACGCATGGCCGGCGATTTAGCCGGGGAGACGATTGTAAATATCAAATGATCACAAAAAAACTGGAAGTACTATTCTATGAAAAACTAAAAATAATGTGTTGGTCTAAATTCAAAGTGAACCGCCGGCAGGGGAAAGCTGTTATACGAGGATCCCCCCGCAGAGTGCAGCATCTTCAGCCCGGCTTACGCTACACATGACCGCAAGGTAAGGTTGAGTGTTTTATTCCTCTTAGACCTTACCAAAGTAAATCGGCACTACCAGATAGACCGATCAGCTGACCAATCTGGCACTACCAGATAGACCAATTTACTACCCTTAAGAGCACTACCAGATAGACTCTTAAGAAAGAAAAATACATACCACCAGATAGGTGTATTTTCAATAGCTACGGAGAACTACTAGATAGGGCCCAGCAAAAACAAAAATCGCAAAAACTTTGTTTGTCATCGCGTTTGCAAACCGATTGCGTACTACCAGATAGACGCATCGAAAAGCCAGTAATTTGCAGCAGGAACAGTGAAGTTATTTTCGTCCCTAATTATTTAGGTAGGGAAGTTAACAAACTAACTTTTAGTGAGCTTCCAGGGAGTGAATAAACAGTTTTGTGTGCTCTCAAAAAAAAATTTTCACACTGTCAGATAGTCGAAATTCACGTGCTTAGCCACTACCAGACAGAGCTGTATGCTTGGCCATCATTAGTGCCAAATTTTAAGGACAAGGCCTTTAGAAAAGCACGCGAACTGCTTCAGCAACACGGCATTATATCCGATACAAACTCTGAATCAGAGGAAAGTGTGAAGTCTGAAGAATATTCTCACATCCCTATTGCTAATTTAAACCTTTCCTTGGAGAACCTAAGCGTGGAACATCAAAACCAACTCAACCCACTACAGGGAATTAATGACCAACTGGCTCAAATGATGAGAGCCATAGAGACCATAAATTTGAGACAAAACCAATACGAGTCGCGTTTCAATACGAACAGTGCACATCCAGTGATTGATCAGGCGATCTCTGCTCATCAAAGTACGCACATGAACACACGTGCCACAATACCAGCAGATCCATTCAGGGTTCCGGATTCTATCAAAATGTTGCCTACATTTAACGGTGACAAAAAATAACTTACTACTTGGCTGGAGTCTGCTGAGAAGACACTTTAGATATTCGAACACCTGGTGACCCCAGAAATATTTGACATTTATTTGAACACAGTGATCAATAAATTGAAGGGTACGCCAAAGATTTACTCTGTACCAACGGAAACCCAAACACATTTGACGATGTAAAACACATTTTAACAGTAAACACAAATTTACATCAAATGAATCAACCAGAAATTTAACACAAATTCAGGTGGGTCATAAGCTTGACTCCAAACCTTTTCGTAGTATAGGACAGGACAATAATTCTAACAAAAAAATAATGAGCAATCACAAATCTGCTCCAACCCATCAACAAGATTTCAGACCGCGCAAACCAGAAGGTGCAGAACACCCCAGCGTGTCCATGGACATCGGATCGAAAAAAAGTTAACTAACATTGTACAAAAGACAAGTAAATAATACAGAGTTCCAACAACCGGAAGAATATACCGAATCAGACAGTGAAAACCACAAAGAAGAGGTAGATGATAATTTTTGCTGGGTTCAACAAAATCAAACGTGGACGTGAATTATTTACCCTTCTTCACATATGCGATCGCACCTCACAATGAAACAATTAAATTACTGATAGATACAGGGGCAAATAAAAACGTATAACGACCAGGAATCCTCCAAAATATGAAAATAATCCCAACTAGAAAAATTACAAACATCTCGGGAAACCATGATGTAACAAGGAAAGGTAAAACAAATCTTATTAGTTACAAGATCCCCCCACAAATATACTACGAATGCAAATTCCATAAATTCTTTGATGGAATCTTAGGTGCAGAATTTCTTGCCAAGACTAAGGCAAAAATAGATTTCGAAAAGGAAAAAATATCGATCAATAACATTGTGTTTCCGTACGATAAATACTTCCCCGCAAACCATCTGTACTCCCATAACTAGCCAGTTAATGGTGACTGATTTGTCCCAACATTTCAAAAACTTTGTAGAGGTGTTGTTATTGTATTAGGAGTATGCGTAGAAATTTATCGTTTTTTTACCAAATTGAA
>NW_026685433.1:0-2884 GCF_943735745.2 Anopheles bellator | reverse complement strand
GGCGCTTAATTGCGTAAGAAAATCGCCCAGTTATCAGAGAAAGAAAGTGAGACTGTGCAATTCACGTACTCCGAAGGGCGCAGCTCTCGCAAAATCTCTCAATCCGCACGAGGTCGCAATCGACACGAGCGTTTCGAAGTCGAAACCAGTTAATATCTCCATTACGGACTAGCGTGAACCTATTAACTGGCGTTAATTGACCCAGTGAGAAATGCTACGAAATGCTTCCCTTCTAGTAATCCTTCCGTTCTAGAATTACGGAACACGTTGGAAACAAACATTTGTGTGTAACATTTAAAACCGGTTAGCGAAGGGTCTGCGAAACGTGTTTACTGAACACTTAGCCGATGCCGGCGGCTAAACGGCACGTTGCTACTATTGGCGTCCGATCCGCGTTAGTTCTGGGATGGCGATCTAAGAAATTTTCCATTGCCCGTTACTGAAACAACACCCCAAGCTCTACAGGCTCTACAGATTAACAGGACTAATCCCAGACCAGCGCCGCGGGACTTGGGAAGGAAATCCCACCTAGCGCCGACATCTATCCGTGCAAACAGCACCGAACAAAAAGCCTTCAGTTCAGTATTTCTTCGATTGCATTCCGTTTCTCGGAAACCGACGACGTGCCGGCCAGTGACTGGGTTCCCCTGGGTTTGTAGTGCCATATCGATGACTAGGCGGAATGCAACGCCGACAGCAAACTGGCGCGAGCTGGTTACGGGCTCGGGCAAACTTTATGCTAATGGCACCGGTCCGCAATCGCTTTTACCGTCGCCGTTCCAATAGGCCGGGGACGGAGATTATTTACGAATGGAATTCCTGGTTCAGTGGACCCCGTTGCCATCCACAAATGGACACCGGAATGCGAACCGGTTATGTTCGAACATCTGTGATCCCCACAGCCCAGGCTTAAAAAAGGATTTAATTAATTCTCCCAAAAGAGCGAATATTGAACTCGAAAACAATCGCACGATAGTGAACGGTTTCCCGGCCAGCCAGCCGGCTCAAGCCCAGTCCCTAACCGGAAGCCGAGAGACGGTGAATGGCGGATCGTTTCCTGGTGGACAATTCCGCTCCGGCGGGGCGCTTGTTGCAAGCAATTGTGCAATCACGGTGAGCGATCGTTTGATTTGAACAACTGCAGCGGCTGCACATAGTGCACTGCACTTAAGTGCACTGTCAACAGTGCCCGCCGTTACGCAACACAGGTTCTGCACGCTATGGCAAAGCAAGTCAGCAAGTCAGCCCGTTCTCGTCCTCGAGGAAATTGTCCGTGGACGGTCTCGGATCGTAGTGACGATAATAAAAAAAACGCGATGCAATGTGTTGCTGGGCCGCCACACGAGCCGTAATTCGGAGCGTAACGCCCCAGTTCGAACGCATTTTACACTGCACACCAGCTGTCAGACGGGAATATTCCGCGCACCCGATTACCGATTGCATGCTCAGCATACCCCGACCGCATGCTTAAACTACGATCTGTTCCCGGGTCGGTGGCCACTTGGAAAACATGGAGCATAAATTTAACGACGAGAATCGGAGCAGCTGAGCAGTTGGCATTCCGAACGCTACGCCGTTCAAACGTGTGTGAAGAGCGATTTGCTTGCAGAGGGTGTTCCTGTTTGAACTAACAGCCGGCTCTGCGAGTGGATTTATCCTGGCAAACATGTGCAGAGGAGCCCCCGTCTCGTTACAAACCGCGCCCGCCGCTTTTGCTGGCAATCTTAATTTAGCAACATCGGAGGCACGAGTTCCGCCGGCTCTGCCACCGATGAGCTGGCCGGTTGTCTCGTGCGCGCTCGTGAAGTGAAAACTTCCGCCTTCTCATAAATATTTACCATCCGCCCAGTGGACGTCCATTAGGGAAACATTTTAATTGCGGTTGGCGGGGATCAACATGCCATCATCGTCTCGCCCGAGACGCGAGGACAGCCGGAGTGTCACGGGTGGGCGTCCTTGACTCGTGGGAACTGGTAGCCGATGGTCGCCGCCGGTCAGCCGGCACGGGCCTCCGGCCTTTTAATCTCGTGAACCGAACCCCAGCCGCAGCGGCAAGGATTGGGTGCATCAGGAGCGCAACAGTGTTTAAAGTCCATTGTCGGTTACAGTGAGTGGAGCCGCGGCACCCGCAGAAACCCGTTTCTCCGATGTCTCGGTACTGCGATTATCAGCCCACGTACATGTAGTGAGATATCTAAATATAACTGCGAAACATGATCACTTAATGGTCAGCATTTAATAACCATCATTTAATTGAACGCTATGAGCTTGCGGTTGTGACGCAAGTACGCGAAACTGACGCCTTCCGCTCGGCAAAGCTGCCCCAATGAGGAACAGTTACGCATGGCGCCGGCGAACGGGTTAAAGCCGGCAAATTGCTTGCTGCCCGCACTGGGGTGTGGCCTGAAGCTGGCCATATGGCACTGCGATGCGCCCAAAGGGGGCAACTTTCGATCACCATTTTAGTTGTTTTTCCGTTACCGTTCTTAACAACAAAAAAACCCATTCCCATATGTTGTTGTTAAACATGTTTAAAAATAATCCCTCTACTGTCGGTCTGTCGGATGAAAACGTCAATCGCGCGATCGGACTTGGTCGCGGACCCGGTCCGCGGAACGGACTTGCGGCGAACGAATTCAACTTCCGAAGGAGCCAAACGAACGGGGTTGGTGTGGGGTTGTATAAATAGATGGCATCATTCGTTCCGCGACAGGTTCCGCGGTGCAGGACACTTGGCCAGAGCTACTTTCGACACCGTGCCATATAGGCGTGCAAATGGCATACGCACGGGGCAATGGGTTCGTCGCTCTCGTTGGTCGAAGACGATTGACGTGACAATCTGCGCCTGATAGCTGGCACCTTGTTTCGAGTAATAAAAATGACA
>NW_026685432.1:0-2895 GCF_943735745.2 Anopheles bellator | reverse complement strand
GTTAGACGCAGCAGTCATCGACCATTGGTGCCGCTCAATAAGCTCCACAAATGGATGCAACTCATTGAAGATGTGCTGAAGGACTGTAATAGCTTTCATGCGATTCATTGCCTTAAGACCGTACTTAAACAGCTCGCGTTCGATCTCCGTCATTGTCATCGTTTCGAAATCGGGTGATTTAAGATCAGTGTCCCCCGTACTGATGATGTATTCAGGTTTGCTAACTGCCGACAATGACACTTTCAAGTCGTCAAACTTTTTCACAAAACGTCCCATTTTGATTGCCTGCTCTCTCTCTTTAGGAGTCGACGATGACAGCGTTCCTGATTCCGATGCTGTCCGCTTCAATGCCGTACCCACTAGCCTAGGTGAATCGAATTGAGTGCAAGAGGGCAACTTTTGAAAGGCCTTTTTCGGTTCATTGTGGCGCTGTCTGGGTCCATCTTCCGGTTCTTCGACGATCTGTTGCTCATCGGTATCAGGCGTTTCGTAGGTTTCAATATAATTTGACAATCGCTCAATATCGTACTGTACCCTTTCTCTGTGAACAACACCTAAATTTCCGTTCTGCTGCTCGTCTTCGTCCACTGGAAGCACCGAGCAATGCTTCGAACTCCCGCCAACGTTGATTTCCTTCCGGTACGGTCTCAGTGGTGGTAAATTAAATTCTTTCACCAAGTTATCCAAGTAAACAATGGTACTCTCGGGACAATTCATGCCGCCTTCTGGGGCTTCTGAATGAGCATCACTGTCATTAGAAGAAACCAAAACCACATCTTCTTCGAGCTGCACGTTTTTCATGACACTGGACAGTGGAGCCGCGACATCCATTTCTTTTTGACTACCACCTTGCACCGTACAAGGCTGGCAAATGATTGTTGTGTCTGGATCCTCGTGTGCCATTTCTTCACCAAGCGGCTCATTATCGATATCGTATGTGCGTGGTCGTGATAGCACTTGCATAGAATAATTCACTTCATCATCCGATATTTCCAGCACCTCATCGACGGCTTTACTGATACGCTTTGTGAGACCAATGAGCTCTTAGGCAAAGTTTCGTGGTCTTTCTGTTTAATAACAGTTTCAGATGCAGAACGAAACGTGGCAGAGTCTTCATCATATACTTCGAATAAATCTTTAGAGCTTGTACGCTCTGCTTCCACTACCTGTACGTTGCCGGGAAGACTTACGTGATCCTCCCGGTATTTTGCACTGATTGCCCTCTCTGGTGTAGCTTCACGGCCGAGAACTTTACTCCAGTCTGTTATAAACATACAACCGACTGGTGCCGGATTTACATCACGATCCAGATTTATTGATTTATTGATAAATTAAGTCAACGCTCCCGCGGCACCAAATGCAGAATTGATAACATAACCCTTTTAGAATCCAGGAGACACTCACACTCACATTGTTGGATTACAAAAGTGCGTAATCGCTTCTCGGTATTTAGTCGCTCATAATCGCGATTCAATTTACGCGGTGCCAAGCGCCCGGAATGGGCGAAAGCAATGCGATACCGCGATACCACACAGTGCCACAGAAATCGCGGAATTGGAAAGATGAACATCGCGGTAGATAGATAACATCGCGGTTCTTTTCCCATAGGCCTCCCCCCGTCGGTATATAACGGTGTCCAGCTGACATTGGACGGTTCAGTACGACCAAGACCAAACGACGCCAGGATGAGGTAAGGATGGAACTGTTCCTCGTAGCTCTTTGTGTGCCATTAATCGATCCGAATTTTCAACCACTCGGACAACAGTTACACCAACTTCCAGCTTGAGGTCCTTAGCCGACACAACATTCTCAGGAAACGCCATTCTGCCATATCATTGCAGCTCGATTCTAATTTGTGCAATTATGCCCAAGCGTGGGCCAATGTGAGTTCATAGGTTTACCAATATTCGCTCACTCGAACACTAAAACCCCGGTACGTTCGGTTTTGCAGACACTGGCCAGCCGAAACGTTATGCAGCATCGCTCCAACAGAAAGTATGGAGAAAATTTGTACGCCTGTTTTGGAAGAACGAACATCTCGGGAACGGAAGTGGTTAACGCGTGGTATAACGAAATCAAGTACTACGCGTTTGGCTCACCAGCTCCGCGCAATTTTTCGCAGGTCGGTCACTTTACGCAGGTTGTGTGGAAAACATCGCGTCGGCTGGGCGTCGGCATTGCCAAGAAGGGCACGAGCGTGTACGTGGTTTGTAACTACGATCCACCTGGCAACTTCACGGGACAATATCATCTGCACGTCACTAGACAGTAAAATTGTACGACCACCCTATGGCAATCGCAGCACACAGCACTAACGCTGTGCTCAAGCCGAAGAATACACACCTGACTGCTCTCGGTGCTATTTGAGGGACATTTTTACTTTTAACTACAATTTACTCTCGTTTTCGAGCGTTCCCCTTCACCGGAAGCCCCACTTCGGAACGTTATGCAGTGTTTATCGAGAAAGGCTATTAAATCCTGCAAAAAAAAGAGAAACAAATAATACTACACGTTCAAACGTTGACCACGTGTCATGACTTACATTTGTTTCATATCGCAAGCCAGCGTCCTTGAGGGTCGCATAAATGTTGTCCAGGCTGACCGGCTCGTAACGTAAAATCTGCCGCTGCAACACTTCGCTCTCCGATACCAAGTTGAAAAAGGATACGTGTAGAGGAACCGCACACCATGCCATCTGAAAAGATAATGAAGAATGTTGAGATGCACAGGAACACAGGGGTGTGATGGGCAACTCACCTTCTTGCGCGGCTTCGAAGATAAGAACAGGTCCGGGTCATTATGATCCAACCTAAAGGGGCACACCGGTGGACGTGTAGCGTCGTGGCGCACAGTAACCAATAGGTTTATCTTTGCATTTTTTTCACCATTTCTCCG
>NW_026685431.1:0-2895 GCF_943735745.2 Anopheles bellator | reverse complement strand
GTTAGACGCAGCAGTCATCGACCATTGGTGCCGCTCAATAAGCTCCACAAATGGATGCAACTCATTGAAGATGTGCTGAAGGACTGTAATAGCTTTCATGCGATTCATTGCCTTAAGACCGTACTTAAACAGCTCGCGTTCGATCTCCGTCATTGTCATCGTTTCGAAATCGGGTGATTTAAGATCAGTGTCCCCCGTACTGATGATGTATTCAGGTTTGCTAACTGCCGACAATGACACTTTCAAGTCGTCAAACTTTTTCACAAAACGTCCCATTTTGATTGCCTGCTCTCTCTCTTTAGGAGTCGACGATGACAGCGTTCCTGATTCCGATGCTGTCCGCTTCAATGCCGTACCCACTAGCCTAGGTGAATCGAATTGAGTGCAAGAGGGCAACTTTTGAAAGGCCTTTTTCGGTTCATCGTGGCGCTGTCTGGGTCCATCTTCCGGTGCTTCGACGATCTGTTGCTCATCGGTATCAGGCGTTTCGTAGGTTTCAATATAATTTGACAATCGCTCAATATCGTACTGTACCCTTTCTCTGTGAACAACACCTAAATTTCCGTTCTGCTGCTCGTCTTCGTCCACTGGAAGCACCGAGCAATGCTTCGAACTCGCGCCAACGTTGATTTCCTTCCGGTACGGTCTCAGTGGTGGTAAATTAAATTCTTTCACCAAGTTATCCAAGTAAACAATGGTACTCTCGGGACAATTCATGCCGCCTTCTGGGGCTTCTGAATGAGCATCACTGTCATTAGAAGAAACCAAAACCACATCTTCTTCGAGCTGCACGTTTTTCATGACACTGGACAGTG
Source organism: Anopheles bellator (assembly GCF_943735745.2). Classification (NCBI taxonomy): domain Eukaryota; kingdom Metazoa; phylum Arthropoda; class Insecta; order Diptera; family Culicidae; genus Anopheles; species Anopheles bellator. The sequence continues at coordinate 2,080 of NW_026685431.1, read as the reverse complement.
GAGCCGCGACATCCATTTCTTTTTGACTACCATCTTGCACCGTACAAGGCTGGCAAATGATTGTTGTGTCTGGATCCTCGTGTGCCATTTCTTCACCAAGCGGCTCATTATCGATATCGTATGTGCGTGGTCGTGATAGCACTTGCATAGAATAATTCACTTCATCATCCGATATTTCCAGCACCTCATCGACGGCTTTACTGATACGCTTTGTGAGACCAATGAGCTCTTAGGCAAAGTTTCGTGGTCTTTCTGTTTAATAACAGTTTCAGATGCAGAACGAAACGTGGCAGAGTCTTCATCATATACTTCGAATAAATCTTTAGAGCTTGTACGCTCTGCTTCCACTACCTGTACGTTGCCGGGAAGACTTACGTGATCCTCCCGGTATTTTGCACTGATTGCCCTCTCTGGTGTAGCTTCACGGCCGAGAACTTTACTCCAGTCTGTTATAAACATACAACCGACTGGTGCCGGATTTACATCACGATCCAGATTTATTGATTTATTGATAAATTAAGTCAACGCTCCCGCGGCACCAAATGCAGAATTGATAACATAACCCTTTTAGAATCCAGGAGACACTCACACTCACATTGTTGGATTACAAAAGTGCGTAATCGCTTCTCGGTATTTAGTCGCCCATAATCGCGATTCAATTTACGCGGTGCCAAGCGCCCGGAATGGGCGAAAGCAATGCGATACCGCGATACCACACAGTGCCACAGAAATCGCGGAATTGGAAAGATGAACATCGCGGTAGATAGATAACATCGCGGTTCTTTTCCCATAGGCCTCCCCCCGTCGGTATATAACGGTGTCCAGCTGACATTGGACGGTTCAGTACGACCAAGACCAAACGACGCCAGGATGAGGTAAGGATGGAACTGTTCCTCGTAGCTCTTTGTGTGCCATTAATCGATCCGAATTTTCAACCACTCGGACAACAGTTACACCAACTTCCAGCTTGAGGTCCTTAGCCGACACAACATTCTCAGGAAACGCCATTCTGCCATATCATTGCAGCTCGATTCTAATTTGTGCAATTATGCCCAAGCGTGGGCCAATGTGAGTTCATAGGTTTACCAATATTCGCTCACTCGAACACTAAAACCCCGCTACGTTCGGTTTTGCAGACACTGGCCAGCCGAAACGTTATGCAGCATCGCCCCAACAGAAAGTATGGAGAAAATTTGTACGCCTGTTTTGGAAGAACGAACATCTCGGGAACGGAAGTGGTTAACGCGTGGTATAACGAAATCAAGTACTACGCGTTTGGCTCACCAGCTCCGCGCAATTTTTCGCAGGTCGGTCACTTTACGCAGGTTGTGTGGAAAACATCGCGTCGGCTGGGCGTCGGCATTGCCAAGAAGGGCACAAACGTGTACGTGGTGTGTAACTACGATCCACCTGGCAACTTCACGGGACAATATCATCTGCACGTCACTAGACAGTAAAATTGTACGACCACCCTATGGCAATCGCAGCACACAGCACTAACGCTGTGCTCAAGCCGAAGAATACACACCTGACTGCTCACGGTGCTATTTGAGGGACATTTTTACTTTTAACTACAATTTACTCTCGTTTTCGAGCGTTCCCCTTCACCGGAAGCCCCACTTCGGAACGTTATGCAGTGTTTATCGAGAAAGGCTATTAAATCCTGCAAAAAAAAGAGAAACAAATAATACTACACGTTCAAACGTTGACCACGTGTCATGACTTACATTTGTTTCATATCGCAAGCCAGCGTCCTTGAGGGTCGCATAAATGTTGTCCAGGCTGACCGGCTCGTAACGTAAAATCTGCCGCTGCAACACTTCGCTCTCCGATACCAAGTTGAAAAAGGATACGTGTAGAGGAACCGCACACCATGCCATCTGAAAGGATAATGAAGAATGTTGAGATGCACAGGAACACAGGGGTGTGATGGGCAACTCACCTTCTTGCGCGGCTTCGAAGATAAGAACAGGTCCGGGTCATTATGATCCAACCTAAAGGGGCACACCGGTGGACGTGTAGCGTCGTGGCGCACAGTAACCAATAGGTTTATCTTTGCATTTTTTTCACCATTTCTCCG
>NW_026685430.1:0-2898 GCF_943735745.2 Anopheles bellator | reverse complement strand
GCCAAGCAGTGTTGACCAATTGGCAGAACAGCCTCGTATCGGGTGCATCGTTTTATTTAAGCCATAACTGTCCCTTCCCGTTTTCGTTGAAAGGCTGTAATATCTAAAATTAATTGTAACTAGCATGCGCACTTCAAAAATCAACACACTGCACAAAGGCTGGTGGGAAGTCTTATCGGTCTGAAGGTGCCATCACTGGGATCGATATGAGATCGTGCATGTTTCGTCTGTTAGCCAGGGAAATAGAATTTAGCTCTTTTTCCTCATGTTTATTGACACAAGATCTGTTTTCCCTTTTCATCACTACTGCCTTATTCTTCTCCGTTCGCTTTTCATTCTTTCGTTGGCGGTTTTGTTGAGCCATTAATCGGCTTGACGAAGACACAGAGAAAAGCGGTCTACAAATTTCCAAACGAGCTGGAAAAGACATGCTAACGGAAAACCGGAACGAATGTTACATGGTGTTGAGATCGCGTTGACAAATTTTAATTTTTTTCGTTTCTGACACATTTCTCATTGTCTCGACCGCTCGGGACTCGGCAATCGATGAACAGACCCAAACCCCCTACAGGGTGCTTAGGGCCTTGGCGTGTAGGTGACCGCGCAACGAGCTATCCTGAAATCTGTCTACTGCGCAGAACGCTAATCCACTTGTCAATACTCGGTTTAAGATGAACTCAAGTGGTCTACATCGCGTCTGTCGCTTCGATTTGTATGTTTATGCCAGCGTCAAGTGTTTCTTCACAGGATAGGCACTAGTGTTGGGTCGATCAGCACCCATTACCTGCGATCGCTTGGCACAATGCGCATAAAAACTCTGTTTGAATTGCCAGGGGTCTGGCCTAGGTTTAATGAGGACCACTTCTCGGAAAACCAGGCACCGCAATCGTGATCCCTTCTCGCGCTTTCTGCTTTCTCATTATGGAATGGTGTCGTATATTACTTCAAAAGTGGACAGGTTTAATTGCGGTTCTCATTATGCTGAAACTGTGAGTTATAAATAAACTGTAAACTGAAAACCTCGCACAGGCTTTCAATGATAAAGTTTTTTCTCCCAATGTTTCCCTGAATGTACAGCAAGGTGCACTGAACCAAGTGTTCGGGGACTGTAGAGAAATGGTGTCGCTGTTAGTGAAATCTCCATGCAATAGTTCGCCAACGCCTCAACCAATACCAACCAACTCTCGAGATATTTGAGCCAATGTTTAGTGCAGTATTTTGAAGAAGTGTTCTATCTTCTGTAATTTCTGATCCTATGGCGAAACTTAATTTTGAATTGTTTTTTAATAATCACACTCCATTTGTGTGTCCAATTTAGGCATTCGATTCGCCATTTTTGGCATTCGCCCTTAGTGCAGCTCGAAGTAGTTTACTAATCAGAACAATATTAGTACGTGTGATAATAAGGTGTCAATCGGTATGTGGATGGAAGCTGTGACAACTGTTCCAAATGTTCCGGGCGTTTGTGGTGCGTTTGTGTTCCTTTTTCACGCCTACAAGGTCTTTTCAAAAGGATCCAGAGTTTTGTGTTTCTTTTCCATTTTTTTTATTTGTTCATGAGTATTATAATTTGGTTTCCCTCAAAGTAATTCCGATCAGATATGATAGACTTGCGCCAACCCTCGAAGCACTTAAAAAAATTTTGTGATCTTGTTCAGCTCCTCCTTCGATGTCGATAGAGGAGATAAAGCCTCTATCGTAACGGAGCGTCGTATTTGACAAAAACTCACAGGCCGCCAGATCTGGGATACATAGTGGCTGTGGCATCATTAGTTTTATTTATTTATTTTCATGATGCAAAAACATTTTCGTTTTATCATCGTTGCAATTTTTGTTTTTTTCCAAAACTCCGGGCACAACTTTCTGGTGGATTGCTTTGTGCAAATTGCTTATCACTGGTAGGTAATGTTCCTTAAGCAAACTATAAGCAAAATCTTCACATTCGACTGAACTTGGCGCGCTTCCATTCGGGATGATTGAGCTCTCGGTTTCCATGCCACAACCATAAACCCCGTAATTCGTCATCAAGCATCGAGCCTCCGGAACTCGAATTTGGCTCGTCGCGGACAAAGTCCAACCAGCAATCTTAGCCAACGTTAATGCGATGCTTTTTTGGGTCGATTTTTGTCGAGCAATTTCGAATTTTGCGGCAACCCCAATGTCATGCCCAAAACGGTACGGTAAAAATCGATTCGAAACGAGCCAAGGCAGATATTTTGTGGGTCTTCAGCAACTTCTCTTCGAACTCGTGATCCGACGGTGATGGTCAATACCATTATTTTTTACTTAATCAATTCGTCATTCACATAATCTGATACAGATCCTTTGGGATCCATTTATTTTGGAATAGGCAAAAATCGAAGATTAGTCAAAACACGTGCAAGAAGTAACACAGCGGTCAGCCAGTAACGAGTGATATCGATTAGTACAGGGTTTTTCAATTTCGTAGTTCGAAAAAAGGATTTTAGCAAGGACATGAATAATTAAGGTTATTTTTACTAATGTCGAAGGAAAGTTCCGAGTTTCAGTGTCTAGTAAAACTAGGCCTGTAGATCGTTTGAAGACCCTATTATATTTAATTCTGTTTCTCAGTCTATGCAGTTGGTGAGTGGTAGAAAGATGCGCTTGAAAACCAACGGAGCGGGGGGGATAATGCTCCGCTCTGCCGTAAATGATCTAATTCTGTTTGAAATAATTTTTTCAAGAACTTTGCCATAATGCTGAGAGGGCTGATTAGTCGGTAACTGATTGGAAGTGAAGGGTCTTTATCTGGTTTCCTAATTGGCACTATTTTGGCAATTTTCAAGTTATCCGAAAAGTAGCCGATCTTAAGGCAAGCATTGAATATTTGGTTCATACGAAGTATGGCTTTGTTCGGGAGGTGTTTTAGCGAGTTGT
>NW_026685429.1:0-2898 GCF_943735745.2 Anopheles bellator | reverse complement strand
GCCAAGCAGTGTTGACCAATTGGCAGAACAGCCTCGTATCGGGTGCATCGTTTTATTTAAGCCATAACTGTCCCTTCCCGTTTTCGTTGAAAGGCTGTAATATCTAAAATTAATTGTAACTAGCATGCGCACTTCAAAAATCAACACACTGCACAAAGGCTGGTGGGAAGTCTTATCGGTCTGAAGGTGCCATCACTGGGATCGATATGAGATCGTGCATGTTTCGTCTGTTAGCCAGGGAAATAGAATTTAGCTCTTTTTCCTCATGTTTATTGACACAAGATCTGTTTTCCCTTTTCATCACTACTGCCTTATTCTTCTCCGTTCGCTTTTCATTCTTTCGTTGGCGGTTTTGTTGAGCCATTAATCGGCTTGACGAAGACACAGAGAAAAGCGGTCTACAAATTTCCAAACGAGCTGGAAAAGACATGCTAACGGAAAACCGGAACGAATGTTACATGGTGTTGAGATCGCGTTGACAAATTTTAATTTTTTTCGTTTCTGACACATTTCTCATTGTCTCGACCGCTCGGGACTCGGCAATCGATGAACAGACCCAAACCCCCTACAGGGTGCTTAGGGCCTTGGCGTGTAGGTGACCGCGCAACGAGCTATCCTGAAATCTGTCTACTGCGCAGAACGCTAATCCACTTGTCAATACTCGGTTTAAGATGAACTCAAGTGGTCTACATCGCGTCTGTCGCTTCGATTTGTATGTTTATGCCAGCGTCAAGTGTTTCTTCACAGGATAGGCACTAGTGTTGGGTCGATCAGCACCCATTACCTGCGATCGCTTGGCACAATGCGCATAAAAACTCTGTTTGAATTGCCAGGGGTCTGGCCTAGGTTTAATGAGGACCACTTCTCGGAAAACCAGGCACCGCAATCGTGATCCCTTCTCGCGCTTTCTGCTTTCTCATTATGGAATGGTGTCGTATATTACTTCAAAAGTGGACAGGTTTAATTGCGGTTCTCATTATGCTGAAACTGTGAGTTATAAATAAACTGTAAACTGAAAACCTCGCACAGGCTTTCAATGATAAAGTTTTTTCTCCCAATGTTTCCCTGAATGTACAGCAAGGTGCACTGAACCAAGTGTTCGGGGACTGTAGAGAAATGGTGTCGCTGTTAGTGAAATCTCCATGCAATAGTTCGCCAACGCCTCAACCAATACCAACCAACTCTCGAGATATTTGAGCCAATGTTTAGTGCAGTATTTTGAAGAAGTGTTCTATCTTCTGTAATTTCTGATCCTATGGCGAAACTTAATTTTGAATTGTTTTTTAATAATCACACTCCATTTGTGTGTCCAATTTAGGCATTCGATTCGCCATTTTTGGCATTCGCCCTTAGTGCAGCTCGAAGTAGTTTACTAATCAGAACAATATTAGTACGTGTGATAATAAGGTGTCAATCGGTATGTGGATGGAAGCTGTGACAACTGTTCCAAATGTTCCGGGCGTTTGTGGTGCGTTTGTGTTCCTTTTTCACGCCTACAAGGTCTTTTCAAAAGGATCCAGAGTTTTGTGTTTCTTTTCCATTTTTTTTATTTGTTCATGAGTATTATAATTTGGTTTCCCTCAAAGTAATTCCGATCAGATATGATAGACTTGCGCCAACCCTCGAAGCACTTAAAAAAATTTTGTGATCTTGTTCAGCTCCTCCTTCGATGTCGATAGAGGAGATAAAGCCTCTATCGTAACGGAGCGTCGTATTTGACAAAAACTCACAGGCCGCCAGATCTGGGATACATAGTGGCTGTGGCATCATTAGTTTTATTTATTTATTTTCATGATGCAAAAACATTTTCGTTTTATCATCGTTGCAATTTTTGTTTTTTTCCAAAACTCCGGGCACAACTTTCTGGTGGATTGCTTTGTGCAAATTGCTTATCACTGGTAGGTAATGTTCCTTAAGCAAACTATAAGCAAAATCTTCACATTCGACTGAACTTGGCGCGCTTCCATTCGGGATGATTGAGCTCTCGGTTTCCATGCCACAACCATAAACCCCGTAATTCGTCATCAAGCATCGAGCCTCCGGAACTCGAATTTGGCTCGTCGCGGACAAAGTCCAACCAGCAATCTTAGCCAACGTTAATGCGATGCTTTTTTGGGTCGATTTTTGTCGAGCAATTTCGAATTTTGCGGCAACCCCAATGTCATGCCCAAAACGGTACGGTAAAAATCGATTCGAAACGAGCCAAGGCAGATATTTTGTGGGTCTTCAGCAACTTCTCTTCGAACTCGTGATCCGACGGTGATGGTCAATACCATTATTTTTTACTTAATCAATTCGTCATTCACATAATCTGATACAGATCCTTTGGGATCCATTTATTTTGGAATAGGCAAAAATCGAAGATTAGTCAAAACACGTGCAAGAAGTAACACAGCGGTCAGCCAGTAACGAGTGATATCGATTAGTACAGGGTTTTTCAATTTCGTAGTTCGAAAAAAGGATTTTAGCAAGGACATGAATAATTAAGGTTATTTTTACTAATGTCGAAGGAAAGTTCCGAGTTTCAGTGTCTAGTAAAACTAGGCCTGTAGATCGTTTGAAGACCCTATTATATTTAATTCTGTTTCTCAGTCTATGCAGTTGGTGAGTGGTAGAAAGATGCGCTTGAAAACCAACGGAGCGGGGGGGATAATGCTCCGCTCTGCCGTAAATGATCTAATTCTGTTTGAAATAATTTTTTCAAGAACTTTGCCATAATGCTGAGAGGGCTGATTAGTCGGTAACTGATTGGAAGTGAAGGGTCTTTATCTGGTTTCCTAATTGGCACTATTTTGGCAATTTTCAAGTTATCCGAAAAGTAGCCGATCTTAAGGCAAGCATTGAATATTTGGTTCATACGAAGTATGGCTTTGTTCGGGAGGTGTTTTAGCGAGTTGT
>NW_026685428.1:0-2899 GCF_943735745.2 Anopheles bellator | reverse complement strand
CAGGACTTTCTTGGCAAACGAAGTAAAAATAGCAACGCTTTAAGAAAGTTTCCGTTAGAAACATTTATTTGAAGGACAATGAAGCGTTACGCAGAAAACTGCAAGAGTAGTCCTGTGCCTTTCGTATAGCTGCCTAGGGTATGCGCGCCTCGTCTTTCAACCGTTGCTGCAGTTTAGCTTCAAACTGTTTTTTAGTCATTGGCCCGCAAAAATTGTCAACCACTCTGTAAATGACTTGAACTGCGTGTTTATATGGTTTCAGCACAATCTAAATAGATTTTAATCGAAATATTTTCATTTCAATCATTTTGATACTTTAAAATTATTAAATAGCTGCAATCCCATTGTGGAATATCTCTGTACTCTTATGTAATCAAACATCTCTGTATAATAAAGCTCCAATTTTGTGAATTAAAAAAATATATGGTTTCAGCACTGTAGGTCTTAGTGGTGGTTTTGGTTGTCCCCAGGAACATTGGCTAAAAAATTTGTTGCTGAACAAACTTCTCAATATATAGTGGTCATCTTTGCTAAAGATGAGCCATCGCCAGTCCTACGGATATGGTTTACTATTTTGGTATAACATTGTTCGTCATTCTGCGACGCTGCTTCCAGGAGGACCTTCAGCTGATCCTCGCAGGTGATCGGTAACTGGAGTGGGGTCTGAAGCTGGTGCACACGGGGGAGCAGGACAGCCTCGGGCTCTTCTTCAACGTCTGCTTCGTCCTCTTGCATAGACTCTTCCAGCTCCAGTTCCCCGTCAGCGTCGTTATAATCTTCGGCTCCGTCCTCGAACTGTTGTAAAGACATTTCGGGCTCCTGTGCTTTGAGCCTCAAAGAAAGGCTGCAAGGACTCTAGCCCCTCTACCCGTCCTTGGATTTGGCAGGAAATGCCTACCGACGGATTCGAAGTAGGCTCCGGGACGTATATGGCACCCAGTTTAAAATTAAAATAAAACGCAGCTTCTGGGGTTGAATATAGTGCAGTCAGCGTCAACGACCCTGCATTCAACTTCCTTAGCGCTCTGTTCATTTGGAATCGCTGTTTTGTCCACATTCGTTTACAATCCGGTTCCGGAATCTTTGTTTCATGTGCAACTTCGTTCCATGCTAGATTTCTTAGCGCCTTCAGTCGACGTAGCTGACATGTGTTGTTTGTGCACGGAGCACGAAAAGTCACGTTGTGAAATTTATCTATTTTGTATCATCTTACACGTCTGTCTCGTGTAATGTTCGACGAAGCAAGAGAGCGATGGGTCCCGGTGCCGATCGCACGAGCCCCATCGCCGGTGACCCAAGGTGAGCCCGAGTCACCCACGCAGGGTGCTCGGCACTCGGTGAATTGGCGGGGGCGAGCCTCTTGACGCACGTGACGCATCTCGAGAGCTCCCCTGCCACTGTTCGTCGTAGGTGGCGCATCCAATAGCGGGTCCTAAATTCCGCTATAACCAGGGCGACTCCCGCGTGGGGGTTCCTCTCGTGGATGTCCCGGATCATCACCCTTGAAAATGGGTGGGACTTCGAGACGAGGATGGGTAGTCGCGCCTCCTCAGCAAGTTCGGCGTTCTGCAGCCTCCCTTGCTCGAGGCGACTCGTTGGCGTGATGTGTCCGGTCATTTGCATCTCGCGCACTTCATTCGGATGGACCGTCGTCTGCATCCGTAGCAAGATGTATCGCAGCCCATCCTCTTGGGCGGCGAGCGTCATGGGACCGTATGTCGCGGAAAGGCCAGGATTCTTCGCACGTACCGAAGCCGATCTGGCCTTGAAGTTGTTGACCGTGCGTCCAAGCCAGGCGAAGTGACGGCGTGTCTGTGGCAATGAGCAGTGGTGCTTGTATTGCGAGATCAGGAAATCGCAAGCAGGCCCGACGGTGGCCAGTAGCACTGGAGCTTGTGGGGCCACTGCAATCCAACACGGCGGGATCTGCAGATGGGCTCGGCTCGAGTATCCCACGACATCCCGCTTGGATGAATGAAGGACCGTTCAGCCAAAACATCATGACGTCTGGCGGGGTCAACTTTCGTGCCGAGATGCCTCGGGACACGATATCGGCCGGGTTAAGTTTGGTGGGCACGTAGCGCCAGTCGGTGGTCACGGTAGCCATCTGGACTTTGGTGACTCGGTTCTTCACGAAGACGTCTCACCGAGAATTGTCCGAACGTATCCAGGTTAGCGCTACCTGTGAATCGCAATTTCGTTGCCGGACTACCTGCCGGAGTTGTCGCAATTTCGGTCTCCGGGGTACCTAAAGTGCTGACCTGTGTGGTTAAACTCTTGGGCAATGTGTCTCGCCGGCCGGGGTTAGTTCAGGGCGATTAGAGTTCCATGAAGACTCTGCGTTCTTGTCGCTCTAGCGGTTCTCTGCGCTGACGCGGCTGATTCGGGCAGGTTCTAGCGTTCGCTAGGGTTAGCGACCGTGGATGCCCTATCTCTGAATGTATTGCTGCTACGGGATTGAACTCTGGATCGCGCTGGCTCGGCTCTTCAGGACCACCAATATGTTTTGTTTCGTCGCGGATTGTCACACGTTAAAAGAAAATAAAATGTTTTCAAAAAGTTATTTACGTCCAAAGGGGGAAGGACCTGTCGAGGGCGCTAATACCTCTACTTGTGCCTCAGTCGGACGGATCAAAAGAGGAGCCCGACCCTCCATACCTCCATACGAAGGCTCGTATCCAGCCAACTCATCATCTCGTGCGCTATGGTATGGGGGCGGACTTAGAGTCCCCGCATCATCCCTGCTACTTTCAATTTGATTACAGAGATGGCACGTGGGTTCCTTCTAAGAAATGCGTACCATATACGAGCATCCACACTCCGGGGATACTCTCCCTCATTCCCTCTCCCTCAGTGAATGACAAAAAGCTTACAAAGTAATTCGCTGATACGGTACTGC
>NW_026685427.1:0-2900 GCF_943735745.2 Anopheles bellator | reverse complement strand
TGGGTTCGAATCCCACCGCTGTCAAAATTCTTTTTGCTGCGTGCCGTTTCATCTAACCAGATGGTATGAATGCGGAACACACTTTAGCATAAGTATTCGCTCTATGGTTTGTACAAAACTGGGAAGCAAACCAACGCCACCCATCCTGCACTTTACAAACCCATCCAAACGCCAAGAAATTTCGACTTTACAAACGTTTTGGTACTTTGTAGAAGAAACAAAAATTAGGCCAATGACTTCTGGAGATACCGGGGATCGAACCCGGGGCCTTTCACATGCAAAGCGAACGCTCTACCACTGAGCTATATCCCCCCCCTTAACAAACTTCTTCAATCATCATGTCGGGTCGTCTTTCCACTGCTAATATCTACATTCTTATCGTGTTAACGTAACAAAGATAAAAAGCTAGGTAGGAGAATCCCCATCTTAAAATGTAAGCTTGGTAAAATTTACAGTTTTTGTACATCTTAAATAAAATATTGAAAAATTTTTGGCTTTTAAAACACAATGTAGTACGTGCTTTTATCATTACGACCAACACGGGATTCTATGCGTTTATAACCCACAGCCAATCAACACAATATAATGAATTTACCAACCGCGAATATCTACGCACACATTTGCTTAATGTTTAGTTCGTACTCGTATTGGTACCATCGAAGCATTGGTGTTTTTCGGAAGATAACGTAATGAGGAATTGATTACTGGAATAGAACACAAACGTTTGCCTTTACTGTTTCCAGTTTCAAGCCGCTTCAAATTGCGAAGAGAAAGAGGAACATGTTTCAACACATTTTAGTGTCAAGATGGATGAAAAAACTTTTCCTTATTTGCACAAACAAGCATAGAGTTTATTGTACAACTTTTAAGTTCTGATAACCTAATCTATCAAGGTCATAATGAGGTTTAGATGAGAATTTAATTAGATTTTTTTTATTAACATTTATCCGAATACAACTGCCGAGCGGTCTTTGCTGTACAGTTACCTAAATTCCCTTTTCATCCAAAAATCAACTTTTTGCAAGTTGTCGTTTATTTGTTAAACTAGGAACTCAGCAAGAACAAATTTTATTTACAAAAAAAACAATGTACTCAACTACACATCTTTTCCCGATTTAAATTGAGTATTGTTTTCAATTTGCCCAAGAGGGGATGTAGCTCAGTGGTAGAGCGTTCGCTTTGCATGTGAAAGGCCCCGGGTTCGATCCCCGGCATCTCCAATTCTTTTTTAATCAATTTCGACTTACACATCCATGCACCCTGCCCTTTTTATTACACAACATTTTGCCGTAAAGTAACAATTATGTTCATGAAAACATAAACTGACTTTAACATTTCGTGTCATTCAAACATTTCGACGACGATGGAAAATGAGCTCTCTAACATCGCAGCAGAAATTGCTGCTATTAAGTTGCCTATTAGTGAAATGCTGTCAAATACAATGAAAATGCCCAAAAAGGCCGCTTTTTGTGTGTCTAATGGACACTAATGGAGAGTTCATTTGTGAAAATCGACTAACAAATAGCGGAGTTATTCAACATTTGAAAAGTTGGATCGTGATGGAACACTCTGTAGTTTAGATGAGACTGAAAACTCAACCTACATTATCTCCCATATGGTCTAGTGGCTAGGATATCTGGCTTTCACCCAGAAGGCCCGGGTTCGATTCCCGGTATGGGAATTTTTTGCCTTGTCCATACCAAATGGGTGAGAAAAACTACTTTCTAAAAACCTCCACATAACTAAACAATACTAAACTTCTGTTGGCTCGATAACCTTCGCCACAGAAAGGCTATGGCAAAAAGTAGAAGACCCGTTTTTTTCCATTGTAAGTTAATTGAATCAATAACACAGCGAATGTGCTTATTATTTCTGAACCGATTGTTGTTCCTGAAACTTATTAAAGTGGTGGCCAATGAAATTAATGCTTGTCTGTCTTTATCTCGTCCGATATCAAAAAACTAATTGCATTATTGGCGACTGTTGATTGAACACGATTTAACGTGAACCTGCTATAGTCTGGTCAATATTAGACATTCCTTTGATCTAACCTTGTGTCTGCAGTCATTTTAAGGACATCAAGGGCTTTATGGACACATATTCGGTTCGGAATAACGTTACGCGCATGTGCCCAACAATCACTAAAAGACTCCTTGACACATAACGGAAATACTCAGGATAGTGTATGCCACGCGCCTATTACCTATGAATATAAATCGTCACGGCCAAGTGCCGCCAACGCAGAGCGTACGACCCGGAACACCGGCTATTTTTCGACCAGAATGAAATTGGGGAAATGGTCTGATGCAAAATACAATAAAGCAGAATGTTTGTATTGAAGGTACAAACATCTTAACATTTAGTTGGTTTATTATAAAACTAGATAAACAAGCCCACAATCCAAATTTCCAACCGCTTATGGTGATTGTTTCGCATTAAGAGGGAGATAATTATACATATTGTTCGTACGTCCCAAAGAGGGTCACGTAATCGGTTGGAAGCTCGGTAGTTCAAACGTACGGAGGGTTCGAGAAAAGGAAGAAGGGACATTGCATACTTACAGGTCTCAAAGAGGGTGGAGGACTTACGAACCGGAACAGAAAGCGATAATTTTAATTACTGCATGGATTTTCTATGTCCAACGAACACACATACACTAACACCGTGGGCTTTGCCTGAGTAATTTTGAGCGTGGGTTTCCTTACTAGTCTGCAATGTTTATATTTGATCACAAAAACTCACATCGCAACACGGTCCTGTGGCGCAATGGATAACGCGTCTGACTACGGATCAGAAGATTCCAGGTTCGACTCCTGGCAGGATCGCGCTAAGTAATGACACTTTTTTGCTCTTACCGCGTTTTAGATATTCTTGCTGATAGAACTACAAGGGACATATTT
>NW_026685426.1:0-2900 GCF_943735745.2 Anopheles bellator | reverse complement strand
TGGGTTCGAATCCCACCGCTGTCAAAATTCTTTTTGCTGCGTGCCGTTTCATCTAACCAGATGGTATGAATGCGGAACACACTTTAGCATAAGTATTCGCTCTATGGTTTGTACAAAACTGGGAAGCAAACCAACGCCACCCATCCTGCACTTTACAAACCCATCCAAACGCCAAGAAATTTCGACTTTACAAACGTTTTGGTACTTTGTAGAAGAAACAAAAATTAGGCCAATGACTTCTGGAGATACCGGGGATCGAACCCGGGGCCTTTCACATGCAAAGCGAACGCTCTACCACTGAGCTATATCCCCCCCCTTAACAAACTTCTTCAATCATCATGTCGGGTCGTCTTTCCACTGCTAATATCTACATTCTTATCGTGTTAACGTAACAAAGATAAAAAGCTAGGTAGGAGAATCCCCATCTTAAAATGTAAGCTTGGTAAAATTTACAGTTTTTGTACATCTTAAATAAAATATTGAAAAATTTTTGGCTTTTAAAACACAATGTAGTACGTGCTTTTATCATTACGACCAACACGGGATTCTATGCGTTTATAACCCACAGCCAATCAACACAATATAATGAATTTACCAACCGCGAATATCTACGCACACATTTGCTTAATGTTTAGTTCGTACTCGTATTGGTACCATCGAAGCATTGGTGTTTTTCGGAAGATAACGTAATGAGGAATTGATTACTGGAATAGAACACAAACGTTTGCCTTTACTGTTTCCAGTTTCAAGCCGCTTCAAATTGCGAAGAGAAAGAGGAACATGTTTCAACACATTTTAGTGTCAAGATGGATGAAAAAACTTTTCCTTATTTGCACAAACAAGCATAGAGTTTATTGTACAACTTTTAAGTTCTGATAACCTAATCTATCAAGGTCATAATGAGGTTTAGATGAGAATTTAATTAGATTTTTTTTATTAACATTTATCCGAATACAACTGCCGAGCGGTCTTTGCTGTACAGTTACCTAAATTCCCTTTTCATCCAAAAATCAACTTTTTGCAAGTTGTCGTTTATTTGTTAAACTAGGAACTCAGCAAGAACAAATTTTATTTACAAAAAAAACAATGTACTCAACTACACATCTTTTCCCGATTTAAATTGAGTATTGTTTTCAATTTGCCCAAGAGGGGATGTAGCTCAGTGGTAGAGCGTTCGCTTTGCATGTGAAAGGCCCCGGGTTCGATCCCCGGCATCTCCAATTCTTTTTTAATCAATTTCGACTTACACATCCATGCACCCTGCCCTTTTTATTACACAACATTTTGCCGTAAAGTAACAATTATGTTCATGAAAACATAAACTGACTTTAACATTTCGTGTCATTCAAACATTTCGACGACGATGGAAAATGAGCTCTCTAACATCGCAGCAGAAATTGCTGCTATTAAGTTGCCTATTAGTGAAATGCTGTCAAATACAATGAAAATGCCCAAAAAGGCCGCTTTTTGTGTGTCTAATGGACACTAATGGAGAGTTCATTTGTGAAAATCGACTAACAAATAGCGGAGTTATTCAACATTTGAAAAGTTGGATCGTGATGGAACACTCTGTAGTTTAGATGAGACTGAAAACTCAACCTACATTATCTCCCATATGGTCTAGTGGCTAGGATATCTGGCTTTCACCCAGAAGGCCCGGGTTCGATTCCCGGTATGGGAATTTTTTGCCTTGTCCATACCAAATGGGTGAGAAAAACTACTTTCTAAAAACCTCCACATAACTAAACAATACTAAACTTCTGTTGGCTCGATAACCTTCGCCACAGAAAGGCTATGGCAAAAAGTAGAAGACCCGTTTTTTTCCATTGTAAGTTAATTGAATCAATAACACAGCGAATGTGCTTATTATTTCTGAACCGATTGTTGTTCCTGAAACTTATTAAAGTGGTGGCCAATGAAATTAATGCTTGTCTGTCTTTATCTCGTCCGATATCAAAAAACTAATTGCATTATTGGCGACTGTTGATTGAACACGATTTAACGTGAACCTGCTATAGTCTGGTCAATATTAGACATTCCTTTGATCTAACCTTGTGTCTGCAGTCATTTTAAGGACATCAAGGGCTTTATGGACACATATTCGGTTCGGAATAACGTTACGCGCATGTGCCCAACAATCACTAAAAGACTCCTTGACACATAACGGAAATACTCAGGATAGTGTATGCCACGCGCCTATTACCTATGAATATAAATCGTCACGGCCAAGTGCCGCCAACGCAGAGCGTACGACCCGGAACACCGGCTATTTTTCGACCAGAATGAAATTGGGGAAATGGTCTGATGCAAAATACAATAAAGCAGAATGTTTGTATTGAAGGTACAAACATCTTAACATTTAGTTGGTTTATTATAAAACTAGATAAACAAGCCCACAATCCAAATTTCCAACCGCTTATGGTGATTGTTTCGCATTAAGAGGGAGATAATTATACATATTGTTCGTACGTCCCAAAGAGGGTCACGTAATCGGTTGGAAGCTCGGTAGTTCAAACGTACGGAGGGTTCGAGAAAAGGAAGAAGGGACATTGCATACTTACAGGTCTCAAAGAGGGTGGAGGACTTACGAACCGGAACAGAAAGCGATAATTTTAATTACTGCATGGATTTTCTATGTCCAACGAACACACATACACTAACACCGTGGGCTTTGCCTGAGTAATTTTGAGCGTGGGTTTCCTTACTAGTCTGCAATGTTTATATTTGATCACAAAAACTCACATCGCAACACGGTCCTGTGGCGCAATGGATAACGCGTCTGACTACGGATCAGAAGATTCCAGGTTCGACTCCTGGCAGGATCGCGCTAAGTAATGACACTTTTTTGCTCTTACCGCGTTTTAGATATTCTTGCTGATAGAACTACAAGGGACATATTT
>NW_026685425.1:0-2903 GCF_943735745.2 Anopheles bellator | reverse complement strand
TTTTTTTCACTTCATTGTCGTGGTCGTGTGTCCTGTGACTGATCTCCGCGCTCCGTGTCTCGTTGGTGGTGGTGCCTAAATATAACCCTTAATTGACACATTACTCACCAGCCGACAAAGACCCCAAAGGGGTCCCTAATACAAAAAAGCTAAAATGAAACATAAAGGAGAGAGAGAGAGAGAACACAACCACGCACACATGCAAAGACAGCGACACAAGACCGCGAAAGACACAAAAGAGCCCGCGGCCGCGAGAGGGCTGTCGGTCAACTTTGATGATTTTATCATCAATAAGCCTGCCACGTACAATGACAAGCTCGATCAGTGTCAGCGTCCCCGGCCCAGTCCGTGGGTGTAATGGCATGTCGCATGGCTGGGGGAGTGTGGGTGGTTGGGTCCCCCGGGGGGGAGAGCGCGAGTCAACGGGTGGCATAGTTATGATGGACCCACGACCGACCGACCGAGCAAACGGAAAGCCGCCACGAATGAGACGGCATTATGCATGCGGGCGAGAGTGAGAGAGAGAGAGAGAGCGGGATGCCATAAAAAGCCTCCGTGTCCTCGCCGGGGAAGGTGTACAAATGTCTAATCTACACTAACAACGTTCCCCGGAGTTGTTTCAATCCGCTTCGGCGTTCGGCGAAGGGTGTGTGCGAAGAAGTGAAAAAGGTGTTATGATTGATGCAATAAAGCCCCGTTCCTCGTCGTCCGCCTTCTCTGGCCGCCCCCCCCCCCCCAAAACCACCCGGATCGGGCCGGGTCCAACTCTCGATTCGATCTGTCAGTTGCTGCGGTCGTGCTCTCGCAGCCGTTAACTCGCCTTGTCCCGTCCTTGCGATCGATCGATAAGTTTGTGGAACTCTCAGCCGCTTGGCTCATTTTAAACATTAAAAGTAAAACTTTATCAGGGCACAAAAAATTGGGTTAAATACAGGCGAACAGCAGAAAATTCCCAAATTATAAACAGGCAACTATTGTACCAAGGATCATCACCGGGAACGTGTCAAGCGGCGGCGTCTCGGTTTGGCGCGCTTCGCGGCTTGTTCATCATTTGTAACTCCGGCGCGCGCGTTGCATTGCTCCATCGCGTCGCGTTATGCTTATTTAGGGCCAGTGTTTTTCTGCCCGCTTTTTGTTGCCGTTCCCCGCCACCACCGCCTTCCGTGCCTTGCCCGGTCACAGGTCATTTGTGTGGATGATTTTTGTTTTTGTTAACGCTGTATGCATATCAGTGTTCGGCTTTTGTGCCGTTGCGACTATTTCTCGCTCCTTTGTAAATGATTAGGATGGGTGGTGGCGGGGAACGGCAACAAAAAGCGGGCAGAAAAACACTGGCCCTAAATAAGCATAACGCGACGCGATGGAGCAATGCAACGCGCGCGCCGGAGTTACAAATGATGAACAAGCCGCGAAGCGCGCCAAACCGAGACGCCGCCGCTTGACACGTTCCCGGTGATGATCCTTGGTACAATAGTTGCCTGTTTATAATTTGGGAATTTTCTGCTGTTCGCCTGTATTTAACCCAATTTTTTGTGCCCTGATAAAGTTTTACTTTTAATGTTTAAAATGAGCCAAGCGGCTGAGAGTTCCACAAACTTATCGATCGATCGCAAGGACGGGACAAGGCGAGTTAACGGCTGCGAGAGCACGATCGCTGACAGATCGAATCGAGAGTTGGACCCGGCCCGATCCGGGTGGTTTTGGGGGGGGGGGGCGGCCAGAGAAGGCGGACGACGAGGAACGGGGCTTTATTGCATCAATCATAACACCTTTTTCACTTCTTCGCACACACCCTTCGCCGAACGCCGAAGCGGATTGAAACAACTCCGGGGAACGTTGTTAGTGTAGATTAGACATTTGTACACCTTCCCCGGCGAGGACACGGAGGCTTTTTATGGCATCCCGCTCTCTCTCTCTCTCTCACTCTCGCCCGCATGCATAATGCCGTCTCATTCGTGGCGGCTTTCCGTTTGCTCGGTCGGTCGGTCGTGGGTCCATCATAACTATGCCACCCGTTGACTCGCGCTCTCCCCCCGGGGGACCCAACCACCCACACTCCCCCAGCCATGCGACATGCCATTACACCCACGGACTGGGCCGGGGACGCTGACACTGATCGAGCTTGTCATTGTACGTGGCAGGCTTATTGATGATAAAATCATCAAAGTTGACCGACAGCCCTCTCGCGGCCGCGGGCTCTTTTGTGTCTTTCGCGGTCTTGTGTCGCTGTCTTTGCATGTGTACGTGGTTGTGTTCTCTCTCCCTCGCTCTCTTTTATGCTTCATTTTAGCTTTTTTGTATTAGGGACCTCTTTGGGGTCTTTGTCGGCTGGTGAGTAATGTGTCAATTAAGGGTTATATTTAGGCACCACCACCAACGAGACACGGAGCGCGGAGATCAGTCACAGGACACACGACCACGACAATGAAGTGAAAAAAAAAATGGCCGATCACGCAAATATATTGTCTCCGCGCTCCGCGATGCTGGATGGGTGAATGAATGAATAGTTTTGTGGTTCGTTTTTTTTTTCGTTGTAGTTTTAGACCCACGATTGTAGTTGCTCGAGTTTGTCAGCTATTGAGACGTCAACCTGGGGTGCTTTGGGGGGGCCATGACGGGCTACGGGCCACCTTCTGCCAATTTATCACAAACGAGAGCAACTACAATCGTGGGTCTAAAACTACAACGAAAAAAAAAACGAACCACAAAACTATTCATTCATTCACCATCCAGCATCGCGGAGCGCGGAGACAAT
The DNA here is from genome assembly GCF_943735745.2 of Anopheles bellator. Classification (NCBI taxonomy): domain Eukaryota; kingdom Metazoa; phylum Arthropoda; class Insecta; order Diptera; family Culicidae; genus Anopheles; species Anopheles bellator. The sequence continues at coordinate 148 of NW_026685425.1, read as the reverse complement.
ATATTTGCGTGATCGGCCATTTTTTTCACTTCATTGTCGTGGTCGTGTGTCCTGTGACTGATCTCCGCGCTCCGTGTCTCGTTGGTGGTGGTGCCTAAATATAACCCTTAATTGACACATTACTCACCAGCCGACAAAGACCCCAAAG
>NW_026685424.1:2291-3403 GCF_943735745.2 Anopheles bellator | reverse complement strand
TAGAAAGGAAACGAAATTGCGAAACAAATGAGCCGCAGGGATTGAGCTGCGTCGATGGAGTGTCGGGTCCGGTTTTCGGGTGGGGGGAGGGGGGGGACGGTAGTCGCCTTCGAGTCGTTTCCTTTTCCGAGCCCCGGAAGTAAACTCTGTAATGAGCCGTTACACGTCGCCCTGCCTCGTGCGCTGCGACTGCGGCACACTTTCCACTCGCCGCCGCCACCGCCGCCGCCTTTTATCTTTTAATGGAAGTGAAAAATGGAAAACTTTCTCCATTGTGTGCGAGGGACGGGTGGGTGAGGGGTGAGGGAGGGAGAGTGCGGGGACGGAGACGAATGGACGCACCAACAGCCCAACAGCGGATCGAATCGCTACTACACTCGCCGTAACGAGCAACTTTCGTGGCGAGGCGAAGCCAAAAAGACCGAGAGAGGGGAAGGGGTGGGGGGGGGGGGGTGTGGAAACGGGAGTAGAAAAGATGAAAGACTAGAACGGACATCCATTCGAATGAACAGCAAACAGTAATAGCCACGAAACACACGAGAAGTGAAAATGGAGAGTAGAAAATAAGACAAGAAAAGAAAAGAGGTAAACATTTAAAATAAAATAAATTGAACGATGAAAGAAAAGCACAAATACAGAAATGAAATAAAGCAGAAAAAATGAAAGATGAAATATGGAAACCGAAAGAGGATAGCACAGAACAAACGTGAATGCAACTTAACGGTGAAAGAAAACCCCAACTAAAACAGAGAAAAGCAGTAGTAACTAAGCGCAAACGAAACTAAACGACGAGAGAAAAACTCCAAAAAACGGAGAAGAAAAGTGAAAAGGTCACTCACCAGTGAAAAGGCGAAAGGCAGAAAAGAAGAAACTAAACCGAGAGAGATGAAAAGAAGAAACCGAAAGCGAAAGACGAAGACAACAAACAAGGGCAAACCAAATGTGAATGAGCGCATGAATGAACGCGAGTGTCACTCGGCCTCGGCGGCAGCGACAGCGGTGTGCGATCATCGTCCGTGACGCGGTGCAAATCCTATCACAACCCTTCCAAACCGCGCCCCCCCCCCCCCCCCCCCCCTCCACCCCGGTGGGCGGCTCCGTAAGCGCTCCGT
>NW_026685424.1:782-1791 GCF_943735745.2 Anopheles bellator | reverse complement strand
CCCCCCCCCCCCCTCCACCCCGGTGGGCGGCTCCGTAAGCGCTCCGTGCGGGGCAATCAATTTAAGCCCCCGTGCCGCGGGCGAGTCTGCGCGTATCAGCACCACACGCACCGCGCGTGTTGTTTTAAGCTCCTCACCCGGCCCCACCCCTGCCGCGCGTGGTGGGTGGTGGGGGGCGAATAGGTTGGGCGTTAATTAAATCCTAAATGAATATAAATCGACTCGAAAATTGTTCTCACATTACAGATCCCCTACCCCGCGGGTTCGCGCGGGTTCATTGAGTGATTTTTGCTTACTCAACTGGAACGAGCCCGGTGCTGCGACCCTCCCCCATACACCCACCCACCCCTCCCCATGTACATTAATCTATGCCGCCCGACGACGCCGAAACGGTTGACGGGCTGCTGCTTTGGAGATGGCCGACGGTCCACCGGCTCCTTTTAGCTCCTCTAGCACCGAAAAGTTCCATCATGTAGTAGCACCCCTGACCCCTGACAGTACCTCACCCTCTCCCCCATTGGCACACGCATGTTTGGCCGTATTTTCGGCGACCAACCCGGCAACCACCACCGCAGCGTTTAGACACCCCGGGGTGGGGCATAAAATAAATGTTTATTTACGTAGAAGTTTGCGTGAAATTTCCATTTTTTTTTCTCCCGTGGTCACCGTGTAACGCCGGTTGCATACCTTTCAGGCGCCATGTGCAGCAGGTTTTCTTTTCAGCCGAGCAAAGCCGATCGATGTGTAAGTGTGAGCGCCTGCAGTGTAGGCAATTCCGGTACAGAAATATTAATCGCCGATGCGCCGCGTTTGGTGCAGCTGGCCACGAGCGGCTTCGAGCTGTGTAGGGCGGGCTGCATACCTTGCAGGCGCCCGGTATCCAGTGATGCACAGCGAATCTCGCTCTCTCACGTGCGCGCCCGCCCATGGGGTCTGTTGCATGCCCGGAGTTCTTCGCGTCGGAGAGTGCAGTCGGAAGTCATCCTGGGGGGGGGGGGGGGGGGGGGGG
>NW_026685424.1:0-682 GCF_943735745.2 Anopheles bellator | reverse complement strand
CTGTAGCACCTGGTGAGAGGTCCTGGCCGGTCCGGGAGCCACATTTCGATGGCAATTATCGGGGCACGCGCGTGCGGCGCACGGCGTTAGCACGGCCGGTCGATGACAGGTCCCGGTCCGAGCCGTGGTGCCGTAGCCGGGGGGCTCCATTCCCTCTTCACCTCACCACCCTCCTTCCCCACGGCGAAGCTGCACTCACGCGCGTCGCCATTTGGCAGTGAAGGTAATTGCTTTCGGCAGTGTAATTGATGAGCATTGGTGAGCATGATATTCAATTTGTAAAATCCAATGTTACCCGACCGACCGACCGCCCAGCCGCCGCCGCCACCGCCGTTTCGCACCATTTGTTGGCCACACCCTACCCTTCCGCCCATCGCTCCTTTCCATCTTCCACAACGCCACCATCGGATTCTGAGCGATACATGTGGCTCCCTGTATTCGTATTGTGCCGTTTTGGGCGAGGGTGTCGGTTGGACCTTGGACACTGTGGACGGACGGTTTTCCCAGCTCCCCGCGTATCCTCAAACCACCGCCCCCAAGGATTGGTAGAAGTGGGGAAGATACGTCACTAAGTTATCCTCGGGGGTGCCCGAGCGTTTTTGCAATTTTCATCGCGGTACTTTCATCGGAAACTGGAGCACCACCCGTAAGCTGGACTAATCCTTACCCCCGCCCCCCCCCC
>NW_026685423.1:0-2904 GCF_943735745.2 Anopheles bellator | reverse complement strand
CTTTGGGGTCTTTGTCGGCTGGTGAGTAATGTGTCAATTAAGGGTTATATTTAGGCACCACCACCAACGAGACACGGAGCGCGGAGATCAGTCACAGGACACACGACCACGACAATGAAGTGAAAAAAATGGCCGATCACGCAAATATATTGTCTCCGCGCTCCGCGATGCTGGATGGTGAATGAATGAATAGTTTTGTGGTTCGTTTTTTTTTTCGTTGTAGTTTTAGACCCACGATTGTAGTTGCTCTCGTTTGTGATAAATTGGCAGAAGGTGGCCCGTAGCCCGTCATGGCCCCCCCAAAGCACCCCAGGTTGACGTCTCAATAGCTGACAAACTCGAGCAACTACAATCGTGGGTCTAAAACTACAACGAAAAAAAAAACGAACCACAAAACTATTCATTCATTCACCCATCCAGCATCGCGGAGCGCGGAGACAATATATTTGCGTGATCGGCCATTTTTTTTTTCACTTCATTGTCGTGGTCGTGTGTCCTGTGACTGATCTCCGCGCTCCGTGTCTCGTTGGTGGTGGTGCCTAAATATAACCCTTAATTGACACATTACTCACCAGCCGACAAAGACCCCAAAGAGGTCCCTAATACAAAAAAGCTAAAATGAAGCATAAAAGAGAGCGAGGGAGAGAGAACACAACCACGTACACATGCAAAGACAGCGACACAAGACCGCGAAAGACACAAAAGAGCCCGCGGCCGCGAGAGGGCTGTCGGTCAACTTTGATGATTTTATCATCAATAAGCCTGCCACGTACAATGACAAGCTCGATCAGTGTCAGCGTCCCCGGCCCAGTCCGTGGGTGTAATGGCATGTCGCATGGCTGGGGGAGTGTGGGTGGTTGGGTCCCCCGGGGGGGAGAGCGCGAGTCAACGGGTGGCATAGTTATGATGGACCCACGACCGACCGACCGAGCAAACGGAAAGCCGCCACGAATGAGACGGCATTATGCATGCGGGCGAGAGTGAGAGAGAGAGAGAGAGCGGGATGCCATAAAAAGCCTCCGTGTCCTCGCCGGGGAAGGTGTACAAATGTCTAATCTACACTAACAACGTTCCCCGGAGTTGTTTCAATCCGCTTCGGCGTTCGGCGAAGGGTGTGTGCGAAGAAGTGAAAAAGGTGTTATGATTGATGCAATAAAGCCCCGTTCCTCGTCGTCCGCCTTCTCTGGCCGCCCCCCCCCCCCAAAACCACCCGGATCGGGCCGGGTCCAACTCTCGATTCGATCTGTCAGCGATCGTGCTCTCGCAGCCGTTAACTCGCCTTGTCCCGTCCTTGCGATCGATCGATAAGTTTGTGGAACTCTCAGCCGCTTGGCTCATTTTAAACATTAAAAGTAAAACTTTATCAGGGCACAAAAAATTGGGTTAAATACAGGCGAACAGCAGAAAATTCCCAAATTATAAACAGGCAACTATTGTACCAAGGATCATCACCGGGAACGTGTCAAGCGGCGGCGTCTCGGTTTGGCGCGCTTCGCGGCTTGTTCATCATTTGTAACTCCGGCGCGCGCGTTGCATTGCTCCATCGCGTCGCGTTATGCTTATTTAGGGCCAGTGTTTTTCTGCCCGCTTTTTGTTGCCGTTCCCCGCCACCACCCATCCTAATCATTTACAAAGGAGCGAGAAATAGTCGCAACGGCACAAAAGCCGAACACTGATATGCATACAGCGTTAACAAAAACAAAAATCATCCACACAAATGACCTGTGACCGGGCAAGGCACGGAAGGCGGTGGTGGCGGGGAACGGCAACAAAAAGCGGGCAGAAAAACACTGGCCCTAAATAAGCATAACGCGACGCGATGGAGCAATGCAACGCGCGCGCCGGAGTTACAAATGATGAACAAGCCGCGAAGCGCGCCAAACCGAGACGCCGCCGCTTGACACGTTCCCGGTGATGATCCTTGGTACAATAGTTGCCTGTTTATAATTTGGGAATTTTCTGCTGTTCGCCTGTATTTAACCCAATTTTTTGTGCCCTGATAAAGTTTTACTTTTAATGTTTAAAATGAGCCAAGCGGCTGAGAGTTCCACAAACTTATCGATCGATCGCAAGGACGGGACAAGGCGAGTTAACGGCTGCGAGAGCACGACCGCAGCAACTGACAGATCGAATCGAGAGTTGGACCCGGCCCGATCCGGGTGGTTTTGGGGGGGGGGGGGCGGCCAGAGAAGGCGGACGACGAGGAACGGGGCTTTATTGCATCAATCATAACACCTTTTTCACTTCTTCGCACACACCCTTCGCCGAACGCCGAAGCGGATTGAAACAACTCCGGGGAACGTTGTTAGTGTAGATTAGACATTTGTACACCTTCCCCGGCGAGGACACGGAGGCTTTTTATGGCATCCCGCTCTCTCTCTCTCTCTCACTCTCGCCCGCATGCATAATGCCGTCTCATTCGTGGCGGCTTTCCGTTTGCTCGGTCGGTCGGTCGTGGGTCCATCATAACTATGCCACCCGTTGACTCGCGCTCTCCCCCCCGGGGGACCCAACCACCCACACTCCCCCAGCCATGCGACATGCCATTACACCCACGGACTGGGCCGGGGACGCTGACACTGATCGAGCTTGTCATTGTACGTGGCAGGCTTATTGATGATAAAATCATCAAAGTTGACCGACAGCCCTCTCGCGGCCGCGGGCTCTTTTGTGTCTTTCGCGGTCTTGTGTCGCTGTCTTTGCATGTGTGCGTGGTTGTGTTCTCTCTCTCTCTCTCCTTTATGTTTCATTTTAGCTTTTTTGTATTAGGGACCCCTTTGGGGTCTTTGTCGGCTGGTGAGTAATGTGTCAATTAAGGGTTATATTTAGGCACCACCACCAACGAGACACGGAGCGCGGAGATCAGTCACAGGACACACGACCACGACAATGAAGTGAAAAAAA
>NW_026685422.1:0-2907 GCF_943735745.2 Anopheles bellator | reverse complement strand
ATCCGCGGCTAGAAAAATGAAAAATTGAGCGATTTTTTTGTTCGGGGAGCCCGAGTCACCCACGCAGGGTGCTCGGTGCTCACTCGGGCCTCGGAGCCGGCGATATCCGGTCACCGCGTGTCCGATATGACATTTCGTCTGGCGGCTGACCGTTATCGCCGTTACCACCGCGCCTGACACGTCACGTCAGTCGCGGTGGGCCCCGGCAGCAGATTTAGCACACGCTTGTGCTAAACCAGAGAGTGTGAGAAAGAGAAAGAAAGAAAGAGAAAGAAAAAGATAGATGAAAAGAGAGAGAAAGAGAGAGAAATAGAGAGAGAGAAATAGAGACAGAAAAAGAGAGAGAGATAGCAATGTAGCGCATTTCTTCTTTCAGCATTCACGAAAGATACCCCACTGTTCATAGGCCGTATTGGTTCATTTGGCCGTACATTTAGAGAATGGCCGAAGAGTATATTTCACAGAACAGAATGCGCTACAAAAAGGGGTCCATCTACAACCTTGGCCAGATTTTGTCATCCATGTCGGAGTGATGATTTCGCCCGAACACTGCTATACTCAGAAATGAGAAAGTATTACACCTGCCCCAAAACCCAAAAGGGAATTTCAAAGACGGAAACAAGGAGACAGTACGAAGTCTGTCGGGGCAGCTAGTAAAGGTATAAATATAAACCAAAAATAATGAATAAAGAACAGTCACAGAATAGACGCCCAACATTAAACCTGTGTGTCATTAGTTCATGGCCAGCGACATAGCTGGGCCAGGTAAAAACCATAAACAAGAAAGAACAATACATCATATCGTAATGGTACCACGGGTTGTTCACTTTGTACACAGTGCACAGAAGAACAACCCAAGGAGCCACAATGTCCGTTTTAGTGTCCGATGGACCGTCCGAAGGACACTCCAAGGACCGTCCTATAGACCGTCCGAAAGACGGCAAATTGCAGCAGCTTTGCAGGCCGTTGTACGATCCTTCGGCCATTATTTAGGATGGCAAAAAGGACTATTGTCAGAAAGTTATATTTATGACATTTACTATAAAGCTTTGCTGAAAATTATAGCCCATATCAAATATTCAAAACCATTATAGTAAATACCAGTAAATTTTGCTTTCATTATTTACTAGCATTTACTAGCCGTACTTTACTGTTTGTGGGAACCCAATACAGTAGATTGAAATATTCAGAGTAGACGTCGTAGTGGGACATACGACCGGCAGCTGAATTCGAAGGTTTTGAGATTAATCAAGGCATATCCTGGACTTTCGGTTCGGGATATTGAAAAAAAAAATGGTGCCAGCAAAAGTATTGTCCGGAGGATCTATCTACGAAAAGACTACCATTTTTTCCTTGCATGTAAGCATCCAAACAGGACACTTAAATAAAATCTAGTCGCTAAAACACGCGCTACAAAGTTATGGGGGAAAGTTTTGACGAGGTACAAAGGATGCATGCTTTTGGACGACGAAACATACGGGAAAATGGATTTTGAACAGCTTCCTGGACCAACATTTTATATCGCCACGGCACATGGAGATGTCGCCGCGAAGTTAAAAATTGTATTCGCCAATAAATTGGCACGGAAACTAATGATATGGCAAGGAATTTGCCCCTGTGGACAGAAAACCAAGGTTCAAAAAAGAATGCCTGAAAAGGGCCTTCTATCATTTATTAAGTCACACAAAGGTCCAAATAAGTTTTGGCCTGATTTGGAATGCTGCCACTATAGCAGGGATGTAGTTTTGTGGTACTTTTACAAAAAGGTGGATTCTATCGCAAAGGATATCAACCCACGAAATTGCCCTAAACTCCGCCCAATCGAAAATTATTGGGCAACAATCAATAGGAATTTGAAGAAAACTGAAAATGTGATGTGGGATGCTGCAAAGAAAGCGAGAAATCGGAGAAAACTAGCCACTGAGGTAGACCAGAAGATTGTGCAGAAAAAAATGGCGCGTATTCCAAAGAAAGTTCGCGATTTAATTCGACGACCGACATAATAAATTTCTGAAATTCTTCTCCTAAAGCACAATAAAATACCTTCAATTTGACACCTTCACATGTTTTCTAAGTCAAATCAACTCCAAGATAGAGCTAATTCAATTGTCCCCGATTCTAAGTGGAGCATGCTTTAGAGCAGTTGGTAACGCTCGTCGCTTACACGCAGATGTATTGGATACGATTCCCGATACCGGCGTGACAGGGGGATTGGCGCAGGACCGACAACCCCGCCCGTAAAAACAAATCGTTACAGAGAGCATCAGAGATTAACTTTGTGGTGCAGGCTAAGACCGCTCAGCAGTTATTGTCCAATAAGAAGAAAAAGAAATATAATACGTAAGAAAAACTATAATAAGTTAGTCTTCCACTATATTGTGTGTTAGCATAAAAATAAATAAATAAATACCTTGAATGTCGGATTACATCCTCGTTCATTGATAATCTTTGCCTCAAATGACGTCGTTTGGAAACATCCATTGTAATGGCGAATGTTTTCAAAAAAATTATATGATTTGGGTGTTTCGTCACAAAGTAATGAATGCAAAGATTAAGGTGGCGTCAGTAAAGTCAGTAATAGCAATTTGACTTTTCCATTAAGGCAGCACAATCCGGCCGTTTCTCCGGAAAATTTCAATGCGACGCATTTGTCGCAATGAACGTTCATTGGTCCAATGCGAACGCTGTTATGCTTGCCGTACTTAGCTTTGCAATCATATCGAAACGCCGATCGATACAAATCAGCTTCTTCTTCGGGAACAACCGATGATCGGACATCCAAATCAGCATCTCGTCGAAAATTATCTACTTGCTGATCTCAATGTTTCGCTGGTCGATTTCAGGTCATAAAAATTTTTTCATAAAAATGTAGGGGAAAACGCTCACGGCGCCCATACGATTTTTAAC
>NW_026685421.1:0-2911 GCF_943735745.2 Anopheles bellator | reverse complement strand
ATGCAAAGACCACAATAGTATACAAACCGGCACAGATGTAAAGAACCACACTACACGGCTTGCACAGACCAAATGATCCAGTCCAGTGTTGATCATAGTTCAATAAGCGAAATCCACGAGACATCATTGGAAGCAGAGTGGGAGAATCCGAATCAAACCCCTCCAACAACAAACATCGCAACGGAAAGGGAAAGTACAAAGACGCCCTCGACGCGACACGATTAAGGGAAGATCGACAAAAGGGAGATCGCGCAACTTACGCTTTGGGTCGTAAAATAGATCCATATGCATATTAATTGAGTCCAAATTATGCGCCCAAGAAATCCGGCCCTTCAACGAAATAAACAAAACCCGGTTACCCAACCCAAACATAACGCGTGTGACCAAAAACTCGTCACGCTACGTCAAGCAAGCCAAGCGCATCATCACGGCCACGAGAAATCGGCAGCTGATTAGAAGTAATTCAGATGCGGCGGAACTGAATGAATAATCATGGAATAAAACCCAAGGCGCATCGAAGGTGACGTAGAGACAACATCGTAACTCCAACATCGAAGACGATATGAAGTTGGTCAACAAAGCATGGTTACGTGGGTCAAGAGATAAAAGTAGGTCAGCGTCATGTAAGACTAAAACCCTAAGAATGATGAAACTCAGATTACGCACATCGGCGCATAAAATCTGTGGATTATATAATGAAAACTTTGAACAACACTGGAGTAGGGATTCTTGGTTTGCGCATGTCTCAAGATCAACCAATTTTGTATAAATACGAACAGCCGAATAAAATAAATATGGAGTGTCATACGGAACTTCTTGGCGTCTGTTTGTGTTTTTCACTTCTTCGTGATTTCAGCTTCCCGACGAAATAGGGAATTTGCAAGAAGACTCCCCAGAGCAAAGGAATCTTCACTGCAAAGTGGTGACAGCGGTGGGATGGTATCCAGTGTCGATAAGTAGTTATCCGGTGGATAACGAACTCGACACAGTGTGTGAGTTGAAGTGTGTCGTGATGCTAAGTCACGTAAGTGTCACGCGCCGCTATATGTTAGCGAACTACCAACCCCGAAGGACGCCAGATGCGCCCGCAAGCAGTGACCAGGCCAACAGAAAAAAAGCAAGGCCAATACCTGAACCGACATGTATAACACGAGACCCAGCTACAAACAGCAGCCTAGTAATGAGATTGTCGCGGGTACCGCCGCACCAATGGAGCAGAAGCCCATGCGAGTCAATCAGCAGAAGGAAGAGAATGGCGCAGAAGAAGAGGAAGAGGGGACGACAGCGGAGATTGAAGGAAGACACGAGCCATTTTGCCGAGGAGCACCGCCGGATCCAAGTGCAATGTTAACAGTAGTCCACCGAAACAGAGGTGACAAGGTATAGCGACAAGGAAGAGGATGGCACGGAAGAAGAAAGTGACAGTGGTGACAACAATGACGGGAGAATGCAGAAACAAAACGAGGGTCAACGAAGCAGCATAGAAAGAGGAACGACGCAGATCGACGACCACTTAAGAAAAGGTAAAAGAAAATTATATCAGAAGGAAAGAAAAGGTAGTGGAAAATTATCACAAAAAAAAAAAAAAAAAAAAAAAAACAGAACTAAAGCAGCACTAATGATGAAATTTGAAAAAACACGGAAGAGCAGTTGGGAATACAAAAAGAAGGAGGGTGTCATTAGGATAAAATCAGAATATTTTACCAATATGGAGAAACAGGGATTTTGCTGAATCCTATCTACATATTTCAGCAGGTAGGATGTTCAGGTTTTCCCAATTTCACCTAAGGAAACGAAAGAGATGTAGGCGGAAAGAAAAGTTTTTTTTTTTTTTTGAATCTACAGCATTAAAAGAAGAGACATACGAAATCTGGCGGAATTTTAACAATCAAGATAAGAAACACGAAAACTTAAGAAAAATTAGAGAAAATGGGTACAACAAAATTACAAAGCAAAAAGGAAAATTTACGAAGGAACAAACGAAAGAAAGGAACGTAAAGAAAGGATCCAGAAGTACAAAAAAGTAAAAGGAAAGAGCCTAAGAAGAAAAAGAAAACAGGTCCATCGAAGAAGTTATGGCTTTATAAGTACATCGTTGCTTATTCAGATTCCTAGAATCATAGGTGTTTTAGGTCCGAGTTCAATTCTCGGAACTTCAGAATCGATGAGGAAATCCTGGTCAATTTAGTCCTCCTCAAGTCCAACATTGTGATGCACCAGACTATGGTTTACGACAAAGTCATCAAATGAGTGGTAGGGATGGAAGGAATAAGTCCGCTAATAATGCGAGAGAAAAGTAAATACCGCGAGGGAAATGCCGCGAGGAAAAACAGGCCGCGAAGAAAAATGCCGCGAGGGAAAAATACCGCGAGGAAATATTAGAACCTGTGTAGGGCCGGTGCAAGTCCGGATATATAAGAGTGCAAGCCCCTAACAGAAGATTGGTAGGTGAATAGAATAGGATTCGTTCTCCCCAATAAGGCATAATAGAAAATATGGTTCTATATGCGAAGAAGAAAAGCCCATAGTTGTCAGGCATTGTCGGATTCAGCCTTGAACGTAACCAACGTCATAATAGATCCCAATCCAATAATAGACACTAGGCTAACAACGCAAGAAAAAAGAAAGCACAGGCAAGAGAAATTAAAACACGTTCCAGGAAACTAGAGAAGAAAAATATTGTACCCAAGAAAAAAAAAAGGAGAAAAGAAAAAGGAACAGGAAGAAAAAAGAAAAGTACGATAACAAAATTATGGTGAAGGTACAAAAACGCGTTTATAAGATTAGGAATTACACTCCAATGTACCAGCGTTACCAATCTACTTGAGATATTTCGTATCGTCAAGCTCATTAAGGGGGAGGAGATGCAAAGACCACAATAGTATACAAACCGGCACAGATGTAAAGAACC
>NW_026685420.1:0-2911 GCF_943735745.2 Anopheles bellator | reverse complement strand
AGGTTTAATAAAACTGCTTAAAAAATATAAGGCTCATTACTTTTCAACCGCACCCTGTAATTATATATTGGCTCCTGTGCTTTATATATGGAGTTCTGGACAGAAAGGATCCTGGTCCCTTCAGGTAGTACGTTGATGTCAAATGAATTCGATGGCTGTTGGAGATTACTGGCTCGATGTAGCTGAATGTGTACTCTGCATTCTTGATTCGTGGAACTTTGAGGGTGTAGATGATTTCGTCTTTGCCGAATAATACGTAGGCCGTGGAGATATCCAATATGTCGTCGATCAGGTTCGTTGCTAAGCCACTGTTCTTTAGAAACTCTTGCGCCAGGGTTATTTCGTCCGGTTTTTTTTTTAATTCTCAAAATTGGATCTTTATTATACAAAGATGTTTGATTACATAAGAGTACAGAGATATTCCACAATGGGATTGCAGCTATTTAATAACTTTAAAGTATCAAAATGATTGAAATGAAAATATTTCGATTAAAATCTATTTAGATTACATGTTATGCCACGTGGCATTGAGTCATTATATCATACTTATAACTAATAACTAATAACTACATACATCTTACAACTAGTTAACTTTAAAAACATCAGATAATTAGGTCTTTTATTGTTGGGTGGATAGAATTATTGCATCTATTGATTAGGCCTTCTTTTAGTTTGTTAATTTCTAACGATAGTCTATGCGTGCCAGCGAGGCTTAGGACGAGATTTGTTGGTGTTCTCCAGTGTAAATTGAGGATCATTTTGAGAATTTTATTCAGTCTGATTTGTATTGGTTGGAAGTTAGTTTTGGAGCAATGCGACCACAGAGAAGAGGCATAGGTTAAAAGAGGGAGGAAAAATGTTTTATATATAAGGAGTTTATTTGGGAAGTTTAGTTTTGATTTTCTGTTTATTAATGGGTATAGCATTTTGATGAGTATGTCTAGTTTTTTATGTTACATTTCTAAGTGTGGACGGTAGTTAAGTTTATTGTCCAGTAGTAGCCCCAGGTACCTGAGGTGAGGAGACCATGATATATTTTGATTATCTATAATGATATTTTGTCCAGGTAGGGGAACAACTCGTTTGCTGAATTTATATGGGAAAAATATAGCCTGAACTTTCGATGTATTGATTTTTATCTTCCAGTTATTGTAATAACTTTTATAGGAGTTAACGATTTTTTGTAGGTTCTTAATCGCTGTTTTGGTTACCTTGCTTGTTGATATAAGGGCTGTATCGTCAGCATAAATTGCCACTTCACACGTTCTTGTTTTTGGAATGTCGGACGTGAATATATTATAGAGGGAAGGACCAAGGATACTTCCTTGAGGGACACCAGCTGGAGCATTAAAGGATGCAGAGAGCGTATTGTTGACAAGTACTTGATATTTTCTATTGTTAAGATAGCTTTTTAAAATTTTTAATATGTATAGTGGGAAATTAAGTTTATGCATTTTGTGTAGCAGTCCATAGTGCCATACACTATCGAAAGCTTTTTCAATGTCTAAAAAGACAATGGCTGTCGATTTGGTTTCAGATTTAGCTTTTCTTAAGTGGTTTACTACTCTGGTTAGTTGGAGTGTTGTTGAGTGTCCTGATCTGAAACCAAACTGTTGGATAGGAAAAATATTATTTGAGCTCACGTGCTCTATAATTCGTGTCAGGAGTAGTTTTTCAAAGATTTTACTTAGAGAGCTAAGCAGGCTTATTGGTCTGTAGCTACTCGGTTGAGTCGGATCTTTACCGGGTTTTATTATTGGGATTATTTTTGCTATCCTCCAGGCATTAGGGAAGTAACAGTTTAGAAGACAAGCGTTGAACAGGCGAGTAATGAATTGTTCGGTTCGGAGACTGAGTTTTTTTATAAGAATGTTAAAGATTCCGTCCATCCCAGGAGCTTTAAAATTTTTAAGGAAATCTATTGTGTTTATCACTTCATTAGGAGTGAAAAAATCTATATTTGTAGTGCAATTTGATGATTCAATGAAGTTAACTGACCTTAGTACTTTTGTTTCGTGTGGGCTATTATACGAGGCTGTTGTAGTGTGTGAATTAGAAAAATGTAATCCAATGGCATCACCTTTCTCAGTGGGACTGACAAGAATATTGTTGTCTGAGGTGAAAATTGTTGGGATAGGCTTTGGTTTTGTTCTGAGAACTTTGGCTACTTTCCAGAAATGTTTGGTGGAATTTTTTAACTTTTCGGTCATACGCGAGAATGATTCATTCCGAAGAGTTTGGCATCGATTCCGAATGGTAGAGTTTAATAGTTTTAAGCACAGGCCCATAGCTGGGGAGCGATTTCTTTGAAATCTTCTGCGAATGGAATTTCTGTATGAAATTATTGCTAATGTAGTTTGATCGATGGGAATAGTGTGGTTTTGTATCTGAATGGAGGGTACAGCTAAATTTTCAGCTAAAATGATAGCCCGAGATAGGTCATGAATAGCCTGATCAATATGTTCAACATTTCCAAGCTGACTATTAAGGTTTATATGATTTTCCACTAGTTTCTGGAACTGGTTCCAGTTGACGTTAGAAAAGTTTTTCTTTACTCTAGGGTTTTTTCGTTGAACTGAGCAAGTAATAGTTGCTAAGTAATGCTAAGTAATAGGCAAATGGTCGGAGGAAAGAGCGTTGTCAGTAACTGGAGTGTCTATATTTACTAGGTTGGATAAGAAAAAATCTATTGTAGAGGGAGTTGAGCTGGTTCTAATGTAGGTAGGAGCATAAATGTTACAGTGTCCTTCTTGCAGGAAATCATACAGAATTTTACCGTTACTATTGTTGGTACTATTGTACCAGTATTGATGTTTGGCGTTCAAATCTCCAGCTATTATGATTTTCTCGGAGGAGCTTGATGATATTAGTTTTCGTAAATCTGAAAGGTAGGTATTATTGCGGCCTGAGC
>NW_026685419.1:0-2913 GCF_943735745.2 Anopheles bellator | reverse complement strand
TCTTGGAAAACCGACCGCGTCAGGTAATTGGGTCGGGGGGGGGAAGCAACAGTGTGTGGGGTAGAATTGTTTATTGTCCTGTGTGTAGTGTTGTCGCACACGGTATTTAAAAGTCGAAGCCCCCCAACGAAGGGACGAGGATCTCCCCATTGGCATGTGCTCCAGATGAATGCTTGCCATGGGCGGGCGGGTGGTCGGGCGGGCCGGGCGGGTTGTACAAAGTTTCTTGTGCTGCGATTATGCTGTCAAACAGGCCAGGGAACAGCGGCCAAAGCACCCTTCACCTCGCCTATGTGCACCGGGCGCAATTTAGTCAAATTAAGCGCTACGCTCCTGCCACAGAACTCTCTTGGGACCTCTCGGCGGGCGGCCATTGTCCAGGGTGCGCGTCGCATCGTGGTGTAATCACGCTCTCCTTGTGTCTGTGTGTTGACCTAGGTCGCTGTCGTGCGAATGGGGAACGGAAAGTCAATGTCAGACCCGTTTTGTGGGCGAACTGTCGCAACTTCTCCACAGACCACAACGCAAACCATATTCGGCACACAAGGGGGCCAGCTAGTATAGTGGGTACAATGTTTCTCGCCGCTGAGAGGTCCTGCTGGGATGGGCACAGGGTTCGATGCACTGTCCGCGCGGGACGCCCAGTTCCAGAGTGTGGAGTCTCTTCCCGTCGATGCATTTTTCACCGGGGCGTCGCTGGCTGGTTCCACTTTTTGCGTCTCGATCCGGCCCAAAACACGGACCACGGCCACTGTTGTTGGCCCATCTGTCGACACAGATTCGGCGCGCACTTTGGAGTTGTTGTGTTTGGAGTTTGATGGTGGTGACCAGTGACCGACCAAACAGGAAGGAAGTTTAGCGCGCTCGCGGGTTACCCAGCAGAGTAGTAGCTTGTCTGTTTGCGGCAATGGCGGCGACCGCGGCACGGTTGGAAGGCTCCGAAATCCGCTGGGTGCACACCGGGTGACACCTCTGCCGGTGGCGAGCTATATCGCGCACTCGCCGGAGATCTCGGAATGCTCGTCGGGGCCGCGCCGGATGTTGACTGTTTGTTGTGTTCGGCCATTCGGCGGATTGTTGGCGAAAATATGCTCATCCGTCCGTGTTGCGTCGCTGCCGCCGCCACTGCTGCTGTTCAGCCCTTTCGGCTCGCCTCGCGGTGTTCAAGTTTTCCAGCTTTTCCACGGCATTTTTTCCCCAATTGTAACCTTCGCGTGGCCTGTTAATGCGCCGGGCGGGGCTTCACGGTGGTGAGGTGGCAATTCAATCACGCTTCACGGAAGCAACAATCTGTGTGTGTTTAGTAGCCCTTGCTACCCTCCGGTCCAACTGGCAGGTTTTGCTGCAGATTTTATTTCGCTATCTGAATCGTCTGACGCAACGAAACTTGGTCCGCAATAGACTTTGACTCCGATTCCTATGTGTCGGGATACTCTATTAAATAATGTTGTGTAATTTCACAAAATTATGTTTCCAAAAGAAAATGGAATGGAAGTAATATTTTGTACAAAAGTGTCGAAAATCCGTTTATGTCACATCATCATGATGGGATTGAATTCTTAAACACTATCTCAGTCGCTTGGCAGAAAAAAGAAACGAAAGGGCAGCTTTAAAGGATGATTGAACGAAACACGACACTCTCCGTGCAAGATGTCGTCAGAAAGGAAGAAATGTCCCATGCCAAGAGAGTGAAGAAATCAACCAGATACGGGGTGTGTTCAAAAAGATGTTATAATTTGGTATTTACACGGGCTTCGTATATTCGGTTTTCGATATTTTGAAGCGTTATGTTGCTACTCATGTCACTCATGTCGCGTTTTGGCTCATCCTCGATCTTCGCTCTCTGCTTCGAAAAATGGATTGCAAATAGTCTAACGCAATAACCCAAAGCAGCGTTTATCGGTGATTCAACATGTTCTCAGAGGGCTGAGAAGCTGTGATCTCACAGAGAGCCAAGTTTGGTCGAATGTGAACAGTTTTGCTTTCGGTTTTCTTCGATTGCAAGGTCGTGGTGCATCATGAGCAGTTGTCAGAGGATAGGACGGTCAATAGAGATTATTACCTGCAAGTTACGCGCAATTTACGCGAAGGAATCCGCCACAAGCGCCGGCTTTTGCACCCATCATTATTGGCTTTGGCTTTTGCAAATTGGGAAATTGGCTTTTGCACCCATCATTATTTGCCAAAAGCCACCGTATTTCTCGGATCTGACCCCGTGTGATTTTTTCCTGTTTCCAAAGCTCAAATGACCATTTCGTGGTCAAATATTGACTGATCACTCAAAATCGCCGACTTGTGTCATGTAGTGTTTATCATCAATCGCTTATTAGTCGAAAGTAGTCGAAAATTCGAACAAAATCGACAATACAATCGAACAGCGAATATACGTAGCCTGCGGAAATTCAAATTTCGTGATACTTTTAGAACGGCCCTCGTACATCGTGCCAAGGTCAGCGAGCTTTTTAACAACAAACAGCTGTCGGAGTTCGGCTAAAAAAAATCATGACTTGGTTGACCCAATTTTAGAGTGCAAAAAATGGCATCAACGAATAACGTCCAGTTCGAAGAATGACCAAGTTTACGCTGAAGCATAACAATGAAGAGCTGGTCCCATACTTTATTAAAAAAAAGGTGCATGTTTCTTGTTGTTCTGAGCTGATGTACCAACCTCCAAACATCGCGGCAGAACTTCTGCCTTTAGAAAGATGTCCGAGGTCATAAAAAGCCTTAGCCTTAGTCGTTAGGAAAAGGAAATTCTGTCCCTGTTGGAGGTACTGTGCACTTTTAGATGGAACAGCATAAATAAATGACACATTTTGGTGACATAAAAGTTAGACGGATGCGACTATGCTGCGCTAAATTGTGCGCCTTTTACATGACGAATGATGTCTGGTGCAAGACAAACCCGTGCAC
>NW_026685418.1:0-2914 GCF_943735745.2 Anopheles bellator | reverse complement strand
GCTAAATGCCGCTACTGGAACGCGAAGCCGACCAACGTAACACGTGGAACCGATGCTACTCGAAGCCACAAACGCAATGGCCAAAGAAGCGACCTAAGCAACGCTTCCTCTCTTCGCGCTCTGGACCAGACGGACGGCGAAGGAATCGTGACCCATCGCAATCGTGACGATTTATGAGTGCGCTAGAAACAAGGATCTATTTATAAAGATCATCAGTTCTTGTGCTGTCGAGCGCGCTGATTTCGACCCCGTTTGCATGCATGCTGGTGCTCGGTGAGCCGAGGGTTTCCACCAACATTATGCTGCATCGGAGCATCGCAGGAACCAGACCGCCGTTGGTTTGTCGAAATGGCCCCTGCCTTCGATAAACAACAGCGAACGGTGGTCGGTTCAGGGGCGGCTTTCTGTTGCGTAAATCTTACGGAAGGCAAAAAAAAGATATGTTTTGTTTATCTAAAACCCGAGCTCGAACCTCCCATTCAATTCTCTTGCACTGCAGATGCATTTTCCCGGTAGCGTGGCCCGGGAACAGCTGAAAGTACTCGAGACGCTAGGCCGCTTACTCGTTCATCAATTAGCGCTACATTCCAGCTCCTTCTGAAATGTTTTGGAACCGTCCAAATGTTGAAGAACGATTCGTGGCATAGTTTTGAGCACGAACAGAACAGATGTGCTCTTAGGGGGCTCAGTTGTGAACTCAAAAGCCATTAGCCATTCGGTGGCCAAAATGTACTTGCAGCTTTTTTTCTTTTCTACACCACACGACAGGGTGTTTTCTGTGACCGTAACTTGGCACCCCACGGAGCAGACGCAAAAATGGCTTAAAGCAATTTGGACACCTTTCTGAGTTGCGAAGATTGCGACGACGCCGGGTTGGAGGATTAAGGCCAATCGGCGGGTTGGAAGCTGCCGGCGTTGGTTGTTAGTTTAAGCAATTATAGCCCCAAGCCGGCCAATCAGCTCCAGCTCCAGTGTCAGCTGGTGCAGAAAAGCTGTGCAACCGAAGAAGTGGACAGTTCAGTGCTCTGCCGGGAGACGCCAATTACTGATTGCGACACAGCCCGATTGCAGACCGGTTTGGTGTCCAAGAAGACACGCTTAAAAATGGGCTACAGAAGCACGCGTGTGTGGTTAATAAATTGGCCAAAACCGTTACAATGTCGGAAGGAACACGAGGAACCTGCGTACGTTTTATGGCGTGTTGTAGAAATCGGATTGTTGGCTACGATTAACACACCCATAATCATGTGAGAATGGTATTCCCATCGTCGCAGCTCGCGGTCAAAATACAAGACGCAATAGAATTCGGACAAGATGTGATGCTTTCCCCTATCATGGGCAGAACGTGAATCTCTACACGAACGCCCTTTAATTACATCCTGCTTGGTTGTGACATTAATGGGATCCGTGTGGCGTACTGTTGGACGGGTATTTTTAGACCAGCGCCACCAGCAGGCGTTCTTCCAACTTATGAAGCAAGGTGGAAAACATGTCTCTTAGGTGCGATGCTCACCTGTTGGCCAAGTGATGCCAATGTTGGATCCGCTCGTAATTTGCAGATGGCAACTAACTTTCATACGATAATTATTGGAGTGTGTGAAATTATTAAATAAATGAATCAGCACAGGGAATTGGAATAAAAAAACCCGAAGAATAAAATTTAAACCCACCCCGTGAGCATCATGTGCGAATGTTGCAACCATCACTGTAGATCACCGCGCGCGGACATGAAAACAAAGTCAAAAAGCGTTTCCAGTGCAAGAGAGGGAGAGAGAGAGAATGCGTGAGCGGTTGAGCGGCGAACCGGTTCTCTCTCACGCTCAGGCGAACCGGTTTAGCGACGGTTCACACCGGGACGCTGCGCCGCGAAATGCGTTAGTCGCTCGTCGCCGGCGGAGCGGGTTAAAGTGAGTCGCGTGGAATTGTGCGTCGATCGCGGGATTTCCCGCAGCTTTGGTGCTTTCCGAGCAAAATTTGTGAGACTGTTTTCGGATTGGAACTGTGCTGCTGCAAACGGATCAAAGCACCCTGCGAAAAGGGAACCAATTAAACCCAGAGTTCAGGAAGGGGTTGTGAAATTCGAGTGAAATCCGAGCCGTCGGTTCGCCGCTCGGTGGTGATGACGAAACCGAGTTAACACGACGCGCGCCTAAAGCGAACCCGATCGGAGTGCCACCGGAAGGTAAACACAGCCACAGCATCCTTGCCGCGAACGCGACATTTTCTCTTGGCCCGTCAACATAAAAAAATGAGAAAACAGGAAATCATCCGCGTACTCTCCGACAGCGGTACGATGCCGAAAGAAAGTGTACCCCAACACACACACAGGGGAGGTTGAACGGTTGGTTCCGCTTTCCCCATGCCTTCGGAGGCCGCTTCGATCGTACGCGGCTGTTTTTAGCCCGCGCCCTGCGGCACGTGTTTGACCGATTCTGCGCGTGGCTGAAATGAAATGGTTTATTTGCGATTGACGCCGGTGGTGAAAGTCGCGTGCATCAGATCGTTCGTTCGAACCCCGCACACACCGATCTCCGTCGCTAGACTCGTTGGGCTAGAAGCTAAGAAGGCAACGAAGGAAAGCAGTAACTACTAAACCCGGCCATGTCCTATAAATCAAGGCACGTTACACGGTCGTTTGGCGAAATGGCTGGGGTCGCTGCGTTGCGTAAATGTGCGCGGAACGAAAACGGCTTCCCCACGAAAGATAACGCGACAACAAATATGCGCCCAGAAAGATAAAAGTGTCACAAATATGATGAAGCTGAAAGTGCATATTTGTCGACAAAGCCGGAACACAATCAGAACACCACGTCGGTGGCTGGCAGAACAGCATTCCTTCCACACGCTACTTGGATGTTAATGGTGCTCCGGTGTCCGTGTAATTAGTGCCGTAGGAGTTGCACTGATCGCATTG
>NW_026685417.1:0-2919 GCF_943735745.2 Anopheles bellator | reverse complement strand
TCTCTCTCCGGAACACCGCGTGTGAGAATAAAGAGGTTCAAAAAAAAATCCTTTACGTCTTCTACTTAATATTAAAAAATTAGCTCAATCGTAGTTCAATATTAAAAAATTAGCTACGAATAGAAAATTAGCTAAATACGAAAAAAAAAAAAAAGATTAGTTCGTATTCTTTGGTAACAAAGAATTCGCGTGAAAAGTGAACAAAAAGGTTAGCTGTGAAATCAATACAGAATTAGTTCACGTTTAACACCAAAATGACTGGTAACGGAAAGACTGAAGAGGCTGCATCGCCCGTGACGTAAAGCCAACGACGCCAGCGTCAGGGAGAGAAGCGAGAAGCGACGGTCGACACAAGCCAGTAGCGAAAGTGGTTGAGTCGGAAAAAAAGGCGACGGACCGCGTGGCAGCCCGGAGTGCCGAACCGGCGAAGGTTAGCAAACGGATCGGAAACAGCCACAATAGCAACGAAATGCTGGCAGAAAAGGAAAGGGAGATCGAACAGCTGCGCAAGGTCATAGAAACAATGAACCGCAGCAAGTGCACCGTTCGATGCGGGAGCGTCACCGATGACGAGCTGTCGGATAACGACAGCGGCGAGCGCTCTCCGAGAGCAGAACAGAATGATCTGCGGCCATTAACCCGACGGCAAACAGCAGCTAGGAAGATCTACACAACGTTACCGAAATTCAGTGGCGACCCCGAAGACTGGCCGTTATTTATTAGCTCGTGGGAGGACTCGACGCGAGCATGCGGATTCTCTAACCTATAGAACCTGCAGCGGCTGCGCGAGTGTCTCCGAGGACCAGCGCTGGAGGTGATGAAGGGCAGACTGCTGATACCGGAAACCGTCCCGGAACTAGTAGAAGAGTTGAGGAGACTATTCGGCCAGCCCCGGCGAATTCTGCGATCCCTCCTAAACAAAGTTCGGAACGTTCCCTCACCCAGCGCCGAGCGCCTGGAATCGTTCATTACGTTTGGCGTGGCTGTAAAACAGCTAGTGGGGCACGTGACAGCGGCGTGCATGACGGAGCATTTGTGTAATCCGTTGCTGGTGGAAGAATTAGAGGAAAAGTTGCCCCCGAGTTATCAGCTGGAATGGGTGCGATACCGTCGGAACAACAAAGGGACATCCTTGAAGGTGTTCGCAGATTACATGAGCGAGCTGATCGAGGACATTACCGAGATGAAGGATCTCGATAATCACAGGACGCAAGTAGGAAGCAGCCGAGGTGATAAACGCATGAGTTCACCACCATGCAGTTGCAGAGGAAGAAAAGAAGTGTTTCGTGTGCCAGAGTGCCTTACACAAGGTGAGAAACTGTGATGAATTTAAAAATCTCTCCGTAGGTAGACGGCTGGAGAGTGTGGAGAAATATGGGCTTTGCAAGAACTGCCTAAAATCAGCGTGCAGGTTCAAACGAGCCTGCGATCGTGAAGGATGCGAAGAAAAACACCATCCCTTGCTGCATCCGAATCGTACAACCGTCAGTGAGGAACTATGCAATGTACACAGCGAACAAGGTAAATCACCAATATTTCGCACGATGCTAGTTACTCTGTCTGCCGGAGAGATGAAGTGCGATACGGTGGCGTTCGTCGACGAAGGAGCGTCAGGTACATTCATAGAAGAAAAACTGGCTGATGATCTAGAGCTGAAGGGAGAATTGCAACCGCTAGTTATGACGTGGAGCGGAGGAATTGAGCCGCGCGAAGACAGTTCCAGGAAAATTGACGTGGTCCTGTCAACCTCCAGTTCTCCCGAGTAGTTCCTTCTGAAAGGAGCACGAACTGTTAAGAAGTTGGTTCTGCCGAAGCAGCGAGAATCGTGTCGACAATTAAAAGAGCGGTATGCCCACCTTAGGGACGTACCAGTAGAAGATGTTGCAAGGAAACATGTGGGAATTATGATCGGGCTGGACAACATTCATTTATTCGCGCCACTAGATTCGAAGATTGGTCAACCTGGCGAACCAATCGCAGTGAAAAGCAAAATTGGGTGGTCCATTTATGGGCCAAGAAAGTTGAGGTGATAGTAGGGCGAAGTAGGCAAAAACGATGGATAGTATGGTTCACGTGTTTAGTAACTCGAGCAGTGTACCTAGAAGTAGCGTACGACTTGAGCGCGTCATCATGCGTAATGGCCATTCGAAGATTTACATGTAGGCGAGGTCCGCCGTCGGAGTTTATTTCGGACAATGGAACGAATCTCAAAGCGGCCAGCAAGGAAATCATCGATGGAATAAGAAGCATCGACGAAGAATGCGCGGAGAAGCTTACGGACGCGCGCACTTCTTGGCGATTCATCCCGCCAGGAACACCGCATATGGGAGGCTCGTGGGAAAGACTAGTAAGAACCGTTAAAGAAACTTTAGATAAATTGCAGGACGGAACGAGACTGACCGACGAAGTACTTCAAACGACTGTAGCTACGTATGTAGCTGATGAGTCACTGGATGCGCTGTGCCCAAATAACTTCTTACGTGGAGTATCGCCAAATGAAGCACAGTCGGTTCCAGCGACCCCTCACCCAGCCGAAGCACTTCGAGACAAATATCGTCGGTCTCAGCTATACGCAGACCAATTATGGGAAAAATTTGTGAGGGAGTATGTTCCAACATTGAACAGAAGGACAAAATGGTTTGAGGAGACAAAAGCAATTAAAGAAGCGGATATGGTTTACGTAGTTGAGGGAAAGAATAGAAAACAGTGGATAAGAGGTATAGTGGTGGAACCTATACTATCAAAGGACGGAAGATGTCGTCAAGCGTGGGTGAAAACCAAAGCAGGTACCTTTAGGAGAGGATCATGTAACTTAGCGGTCTTAGAAGTAGAGTAACGCTGGAGGGTAGGACCCAGCTAGGATTACGAAGGGGGGTGTTAAGAACGACCGCGCGTAAACGCATATAGGAACTTGACGAA
>NW_026685416.1:0-2919 GCF_943735745.2 Anopheles bellator | reverse complement strand
TCTCTCTCCGGAACACCGCGTGTGAGAATAAAGAGGTTCAAAAAAAAATCCTTTACGTCTTCTACTTAATATTAAAAAATTAGCTCAATCGTAGTTCAATATTAAAAAATTAGCTACGAATAGAAAATTAGCTAAATACGAAAAAAAAAAAAAAGATTAGTTCGTATTCTTTGGTAACAAAGAATTCGCGTGAAAAGTGAACAAAAAGGTTAGCTGTGAAATCAATACAGAATTAGTTCACGTTTAACACCAAAATGACTGGTAACGGAAAGACTGAAGAGGCTGCATCGCCCGTGACGTAAAGCCAACGACGCCAGCGTCAGGGAGAGAAGCGAGAAGCGACGGTCGACACAAGCCAGTAGCGAAAGTGGTTGAGTCGGAAAAAAAGGCGACGGACCGCGTGGCAGCCCGGAGTGCCGAACCGGCGAAGGTTAGCAAACGGATCGGAAACAGCCACAATAGCAACGAAATGCTGGCAGAAAAGGAAAGGGAGATCGAACAGCTGCGCAAGGTCATAGAAACAATGAACCGCAGCAAGTGCACCGTTCGATGCGGGAGCGTCACCGATGACGAGCTGTCGGATAACGACAGCGGCGAGCGCTCTCCGAGAGCAGAACAGAATGATCTGCGGCCATTAACCCGACGGCAAACAGCAGCTAGGAAGATCTACACAACGTTACCGAAATTCAGTGGCGACCCCGAAGACTGGCCGTTATTTATTAGCTCGTGGGAGGACTCGACGCGAGCATGCGGATTCTCTAACCTATAGAACCTGCAGCGGCTGCGCGAGTGTCTCCGAGGACCAGCGCTGGAGGTGATGAAGGGCAGACTGCTGATACCGGAAACCGTCCCGGAACTAGTAGAAGAGTTGAGGAGACTATTCGGCCAGCCCCGGCGAATTCTGCGATCCCTCCTAAACAAAGTTCGGAACGTTCCCTCACCCAGCGCCGAGCGCCTGGAATCGTTCATTACGTTTGGCGTGGCTGTAAAACAGCTAGTGGGGCACGTGACAGCGGCGTGCATGACGGAGCATTTGTGTAATCCGTTGCTGGTGGAAGAATTAGAGGAAAAGTTGCCCCCGAGTTATCAGCTGGAATGGGTGCGATACCGTCGGAACAACAAAGGGACATCCTTGAAGGTGTTCGCAGATTACATGAGCGAGCTGATCGAGGACATTACCGAGATGAAGGATCTCGATAATCACAGGACGCAAGTAGGAAGCAGCCGAGGTGATAAACGCATGAGTTCACCACCATGCAGTTGCAGAGGAAGAAAAGAAGTGTTTCGTGTGCCAGAGTGCCTTACACAAGGTGAGAAACTGTGATGAATTTAAAAATCTCTCCGTAGGTAGACGGCTGGAGAGTGTGGAGAAATATGGGCTTTGCAAGAACTGCCTAAAATCAGCGTGCAGGTTCAAACGAGCCTGCGATCGTGAAGGATGCGAAGAAAAACACCATCCCTTGCTGCATCCGAATCGTACAACCGTCAGTGAGGAACTATGCAATGTACACAGCGAACAAGGTAAATCACCAATATTTCGCACGATGCTAGTTACTCTGTCTGCCGGAGAGATGAAGTGCGATACGGTGGCGTTCGTCGACGAAGGAGCGTCAGGTACATTCATAGAAGAAAAACTGGCTGATGATCTAGAGCTGAAGGGAGAATTGCAACCGCTAGTTATGACGTGGAGCGGAGGAATTGAGCCGCGCGAAGACAGTTCCAGGAAAATTGACGTGGTCCTGTCAACCTCCAGTTCTCCCGAGTAGTTCCTTCTGAAAGGAGCACGAACTGTTAAGAAGTTGGTTCTGCCGAAGCAGCGAGAATCGTGTCGACAATTAAAAGAGCGGTATGCCCACCTTAGGGACGTACCAGTAGAAGATGTTGCAAGGAAACATGTGGGAATTATGATCGGGCTGGACAACATTCATTTATTCGCGCCACTAGATTCGAAGATTGGTCAACCTGGCGAACCAATCGCAGTGAAAAGCAAAATTGGGTGGTCCATTTATGGGCCAAGAAAGTTGAGGTGATAGTAGGGCGAAGTAGGCAAAAACGATGGATAGTATGGTTCACGTGTTTAGTAACTCGAGCAGTGTACCTAGAAGTAGCGTACGACTTGAGCGCGTCATCATGCGTAATGGCCATTCGAAGATTTACATGTAGGCGAGGTCCGCCGTCGGAGTTTATTTCGGACAATGGAACGAATCTCAAAGCGGCCAGCAAGGAAATCATCGATGGAATAAGAAGCATCGACGAAGAATGCGCGGAGAAGCTTACGGACGCGCGCACTTCTTGGCGATTCATCCCGCCAGGAACACCGCATATGGGAGGCTCGTGGGAAAGACTAGTAAGAACCGTTAAAGAAACTTTAGCTAAATTGCAGGACGGAACGAGACTGACCGACGAAGTACTTCAAACGACTGTAGCTACGTATGTAGCTGATGAGTCACTGGATGCGCTGTGCCCAAATAACTTCTTACGTGGAGTATCACCAAATGAAGCACAGTCGGTTCCAGCGACCCCTCACCCAGCCGAAGCACTTCGAGACAAATATCGTCGGTCTCAGCTATACGCAGACCAATTATGGGAAAAATTTGTGAGGGAGTATGTTCCAACATTGAACAGAAGGACAAAATGGTTTGAGGAGACAAAAGCAATTAAAGAAGAGGATATGGTTTACGTAGTTGAGGGAAAGAATAGAAAACAGTGGATAAGAGGTATAGTGGTGGAACCTATACTATCAAAGGACGGAAGATGTCGTTAAGCGTGGGTGAAAACCAAAGCAGGTACCTTTAGGAGAGGATCATGTAACTTAGCGGTCTTAGAAGTAGAGTAACGCTGGAGGGTAGGACCCAGCTAGGATTACGAAGGGGGGTGTTAAGAACGACCGCGCGTAAACGCATATAGGAACTTGACGAA
>NW_026685415.1:0-2921 GCF_943735745.2 Anopheles bellator | reverse complement strand
CATTGTGTGCCATTGTGTTGTTTTAATTGAAACTTAATTAGTGGACTAGTCCAGCGAAGTAATTGAGGTGGAAAGCAATCAATTCACCCGCACCGATTGTGTAGCGCCGAGATAGTAAATAGTGATTGTGTCTGAACTTTACCACCTGTTAGGGAAGGCAGATGCAAGCGAAAACACAATTTCATTAACCACCGGGGGATTTCTATCATGCCCAACAATAAGGGATGGCACCGGAAAACTTAGCCATAGTAAGTTGCCCCCATGGTCTATGATCGACTATGTTCTCTAGTAAATAATGGCTGTAACGAAACCCCACTGGTGGTGTTACGTCATAGAAATATGTTCTGTTGATGTTCTGATATGGGGTTTGAAAATGCAGACGAAACTACAACACTTATGGAACTTATTGATGGACAACGCTATCGACAACATTTAATGCGTTTGAAGCAAGCTTAGACCATAAAATACCCACATCCCATTCTGGGTCATAATAATCTGATTTGTCATCATGAAAACGCTCGACGGATCGATTTAGCAGCACAGCGCAACTTGAAAAATGGATCTTTGACCGGATCGCTGCTAAAGGTTAGGAGTGCTATCGACACGGTATCCGGGAATTACTTGAAAGATAGGAGAAATTAAAGCAGACATATGTTTTCTATAGTTAGACCACAATTGTTCAATAAAGACTGCATGAATAAATTCGCAATCCCAATATGTAGAGTGTACTAACAAATTAAAAAATTATTGGTTCAAGCTCTAGGACTCAACTAGATTAAGTTGAAGAATACCCAACAAAAATGCTCACTGTCTTATTCTGGCCCGGAGATTTAGTAACCTCTTCATTACGGGAAGGACGCTAAGAGAAGATATGCAGACAATTTAATCAATATTGTGTTGAAAGAGTACAATCCGCCAAGGACCTTCCGCCTCTTCAGTCTCAAACATATCTTCTGTTTCCAAACATTGATTAACCAGTTTTCTTAACTAATTCTTCCATGTCATCATCATCTGTGTCTGAGGAATCACTTTGGGCAAAAATAGCGTCACCGTCAAAGCCATCTAATGCATTACTAATACCTGCTTTTTAAATGATTTGAGGATAACATCGTTCTTGATGGCTTCCCATGAAGTTTTCACCCACTGGCAGACTTGTGAGATTGTTGCCCTCTTCAACAGGCCTGATGTAGTAAGTTTGTATCAGATTCATTCATCCATTTGGTCCACTCCTCCTTCATATTTGCTTTAAAAGGTTTATTGATACTGATACTGATATCAAGAGGTTGCAATTGAATTGACTGTAAACTGATCAAAAATCAAAAGAGAATTCTTCTTCAACAGGCGGCCAGGTAGCCTAGACCATACCACAAGTCCATGTCTTGCTGGTCCATCCATCTTTTTGAACGAACATGAATCAATACTCCTGTGGGGATTTTGTCCTTATGGCCGATCTTCACGCTACGATAACGATAACGATATCTGCGTAAGTAACGTCTCTGGAGACGTCATTAATAATACTGACGCAGATCTACAAATCTGAACAAACGAGCATCAATTTGTGAACAAATTTCAAACAAGTGCCGGTTTGTCGGTTGGACATGTTGGAATCAGCCATGGAAGCAACACTGTGTTGGTTTGCCTTAGCATTGTGCTTTTCGGTTAAAAAGCGAAAAAGAACGCGCGAAGAGGTTACAGTGTCGAGGAAATCGCTTTTAAATGGCATCGTATGCCTCCGCCTTTTTATTGCGATTACTATATTTTTTATTTTTTAGTTGCCAAAGACATGGCAGACTTTCGTAAATTTTTATAAATTCAGTTAAACACTTTCGCGAACGTTGACGAAGCGTCCAAAATATAAATAAGAGGCCAAAACAAAACATCAACAAGTCAACCGACAAACTGGCACTTGTTTGAAATTTGTTCACAAATTGATGCTCGTTTGTTCAGATTTGTAGATCTGCGTCAGTGACATTAATGACGTCTCCAGAGACGTCACTTACGCAGATATCGTTATCGTTATCGTAGCGTGTAGATCGGCCATTGGGCAGGGTTTTACGTTTGAAGCTTAAAAGGAGAGGCAACTTGGTGCCATCAGCCATGCATTAACCGGTTAATCCAGCAAGCCGAGTCGCTGACTACACCTGTTAAGACCCCCCTGGCTTTTAGACTGATTTTTTTTACAAAAAAGGTGGGTCTTAATACCGGTAATCTACGGTAACTGACTAAAATTACACATTTGCAACTGTCGGACTACACGATGCGCGAATAAACGTTCTGGCATTTCAGATAAATACCAAACTGTTTGCGCTTCTGTCAAAACATTTATGTTTTGGCCGA
Organism: Anopheles bellator; assembly: GCF_943735745.2. Taxonomy (NCBI): domain Eukaryota; kingdom Metazoa; phylum Arthropoda; class Insecta; order Diptera; family Culicidae; genus Anopheles; species Anopheles bellator. The sequence goes on along the minus strand of NW_026685415.1, from coordinate 584 downwards.
GGCCGACCGTAAACACTGTTTGCATACGCTTTTGTAAGCCATGTACCATTCCTATTCGCTGATATAGCAACAAAAGCTAAAAAACCAAAAAAATATCCACAAATCAATTTATTTGTCTTCTTATTCTGTTTTCTAAGACCAACAACACGAATGTAAACATGTTTGACATTTCGTTTTTATATTTTTGCTGCCACACGAAGCATAAAGGATCTGACGTTTTCACGGTCCAATTTATTCCACTCCATTCCAAATTATTTCATTATTACAAAATACCGTATTTTTCCGTGTATAACGCGCACCCATATTTAAGAGAAAAAAATTGGAAAAAACAGTTTTTTATTTTTATTTTTATTTTTCCGTATATAACGTGCACCCATATTTTACGAGAACAAAATTGGAAAACAAATTTTTTACTTTACATTTTTCAGATATGTGATATCCAACAAATATCAAATGATAATAATGTATTACTCTAAATACTCTATAAATATTCTAAAGTAGACTAAAGATAAAATGCGTATACATTGCAAAAGACATTGTGAAAAATAGTTTCGGTGGACGGTTTAATTAAGTAGTTTGAATTA
>NW_026685414.1:1505-3422 GCF_943735745.2 Anopheles bellator | reverse complement strand
ACTTCATTTTTAAAAAGTCCTGTTTTCCGTGAAACGCACCTTGTATATAAGGTTGGGTAAAAAGTAATCGACGTTTTTCACGACAGATGCATTCAGTAAACGATATCTCGTGAAGTATCGATCGCACAGTGTAAAATTTAGGTTCGGCTTAAAGGTGATTGTTTACTCTGAAAAAAGGTCAACATTGTTTATTATTTGTTCCATTCGTTTGTGAGTTACAGGATGTTAACTTTTCGAACTCATTATAGATCAAATTCAGTACATTTTACAATTTTACAATTACTGCACCGTTCAAAGCTAGCAATTGACCAGAAACTACCAGAATCGGCCAACGGAAGAGGTTTTGTGTTCAATCAGGACAACAAAATGTTAGACACGTCTTTAGTGATTCCCCAGAAAGTCCGGGAGCTTGGTTGGAAAGTTTAAATGCATCCACCGTAGAGTCGGGACCTTGCACTTAGCGATTGAATCTTTTCCATGCATTTCCAATTTCCTGAGTGATGAAAACGCAATTTTGTGAGTGGTTAAAATTTTGAGATCAAAGAAGGATTGTGAAAATTAATTGCTCGAGATTTTCGACAATAAAGACTAAACCTTTAACAAGAGAGGCATTCAAAAATTTAACAAATTTTCCAGCAAAATGGTACATATTTGACGCAAATCGGACTATTTAAAACCTGATATAACAGAATAGTTTATATAGTTAATAGTTTTTATTAGTTAATAGTTTTAGTTTTTATAGTTAGTTTTATAGTTTTGAATTTCACCCAAACATAATGGATTTCGTTTTAGCCAACCTAACCCGCGCCCGGAATTTTTCGAGCAAAAGCTGCTAGTTTCGCACAAAAGCTGCGCTAGCCTAGCAAAAACCCTGTAGAAAAAAACTCATAGCGTAGACGAGGCGTAATATATACTAGCAGACCCGGCGAACTTTGTTCCGCCCCAAAGACGATAGGGCCACGGTGACGGAGCAGTTGTAACGCTCGTCGCTGTCACGCAGTTGGCCTTCGCTCGAATCCCGGGACCGGCTGTCCGCAGCCGGCCTTGGCTCGATTCCCGATACCGACGTGCCAGGGGGGTTGGCGCGTGACCAACAACCCCGCCCGTAAAAACGAACTGTTACAGAGAGCCTCAGAGATTAAGATTGTCTGTGGTTGGTGCTAAGACCGTTCGGAGGTTTTTGCCCAATACGAAGAAAAGGCAATAGATAAACAGATTTTGGATTTTATCAAGTTCATTTTTTTATTTATTAGGATTAGGATAAATTAAATCTAACATTAATCTAACATGTTAACGTTTCCTCAATAGTATTTTTTATGCTTTCTTTTTCCATCAGTTAAGCATCTTGTGATACACTACATTTTTGGTTTTATTATTAGGCACAAGAACAACGCAAAACACAAGAACGCAGATGGTCTTCCGATCCGTGAACATGCCACATACGTATAATTGACCATGAGAAAAACATTGATTTTTCAAATTCAGTCTGAAGTCTTGAAGTGAAGTTTTGATTAAAGTCTTTAAAACTTAAACGGCATATCGGTTGGGCTCATCGGGATCCACGGAATGAAAACTTCCTCACCTTCAAATTTTCCTTTATGTATCGTCGCGTAAATCACATTGTTCATCAATTTGCTTATCACCAAACGCGTTCCGTTGCACAGTTTTGGTTGGTTTATGTTTCGAAGCATGATTACTATGGAGGCAACCTTTAGGCGTAAATTGTGCGGTGGTAAGCAAGACACATGCAAGGAGTTTAAAAATTCAATTGGAAAGTTGGTAGCATCATCTTCATTTAAAACACCGTCAATGGATTTAAATGAATACATTGTTCCAATGATCTTATTCTGAATTATGTAATTTAGCTCATCTACATCTGTATTCTTAGCCGCTAAAATTGCTCGCTCACTCAACCAT
>NW_026685414.1:0-1005 GCF_943735745.2 Anopheles bellator | reverse complement strand
CTACATCTGTATTCTTAGCCGCTAAAATTGCTCGCTCACTCAACCATTCCTTATTTTTGTAGTTGGAAATTATGTTTGAAAATACTTTGTTGATAAGTTCGTCTTTCGAAGAGACAAAGTTACAGAAATTCCGAGAAAATGAAATCAATCCCCTTGATTCGTCGACAGGTACTCGACCATTACCGATAGTCAGCGATTGCTCAGAGAAAGCCTCAGCAGATGCATCATTAAGCATGCATCATTAAGTAACGTCTCATGTTTGTTGTCAGCTGAAGTGTCTTCACATAGCGCCATATGATTTGAGGCAAGCGTATATTTGGTCGGCAGCTGTTGATCATATTCACGTTCCCGTTGCAATTCTCGATTAAATGCGTCATTCATTTCACGCTTTGTCGCTGGCATATCTAGCCTGTTTAATAAACTACCGCACATGAAGTAACACATGTCTTGTAACATCAAGACTAAAAGCTTGATTATGTATCTCTTCATTCATCTCAAGATCGGAATTGCTGGAAGTGAGACGAATTTGATGCAAAATATCTTTTGACATATTATCTTTGTATTTGTGCCACAGGTTAGTTGGTTTCGATGGAAAGCATGTCGAAATGACGATAACAAATAATGTGCGTATCAGACTTGGAAATGCAGAGATAATAGCTTCCGCGAATGGAAATCGTTTTCTAGTAAATTGAGTTCGTGACGTGGGAGAGGGGGCTGTTTTTGCTTGGGGTGAGGGAACGCTGCATTAGCGAGAAAGAGAAGCCAACAATTGATTGCTGTTGCGCGCTGTGTCTGTCTCGTCTCAGTATGAAAAACAATTGTTACTTCATTGTGGTGCGCTTGGAATATAAAATTATCTTAAAGTATTCCTTGGGTTCTAAGCTACCCCTCCATCAAATTTCAGGCAAATCGGTTCAGCCGTTCTTGAGTTATAATCATTCTAACAATCTGCGACATTCTATTAGGTGTATGCGTTGAAATTTATCGTTTACATATAGGGGGCGC
>NW_026685413.1:0-2923 GCF_943735745.2 Anopheles bellator | reverse complement strand
CGATGGTCGGCAACGACCAAAATCGTTACAATTTCCCTGTCCACACGCAGTCGCATCGCACAGACAAGTCGTAGCGTGTGGAGCGGCCTTTAGAGCTATGCCGGTGGTGCTGTTGTATTATTGTTGTTGTCGGGTTTGGTTTGTTTTGTCGCCTACGTCGCGCCGTTCGTTGTTTAGCCGCAGCTTCTGAAACTTTCGAGGAGGCTGAAGCTTCAGTCACCCGCCGCTGCTCTTCTCTCGTTACTTGTTGGAGTTTTGGATTCAATGAGTGTCGCACGCTCAGTTGGCTCAATTAGAAAATACGGTCCTGTTCGTTCTTCTAACTGTGCCGCCGCACGGTCCGTAATTGGACCGTAAAAACGTAAGACCCTTTACGCTTCGTGTGGCAGCAAAAATATAAAACCGAAATGTCAAACGTGTTTACATCCGTGTTTTTGTCCGAGAATACAGAAACAGAAGAGTGTAAAACACTATGTGATTCCACTTCTGAGATGTAAAACACGGGACGAAAGACGAAAGAATTAAACACGTGGAAAAAGACAGAAGAGACAGCAACATAAGACATCTGATCAGGTTAACTTCCGACGATGAAGTGTCATTTAATCACGTTCCGTTTGACAGAAGTCATATGTGGAATGACTGCACCCTGCAAATCGCAGACCAACCCACCCAGTGCTATAAGTGCTGGGAGTTTGGCCATCGTTGGGCACAGTGCCAGGGTCCGGACCGGACAGCCTTGTGCAAACGGTGCGGGAAAGAAGGCCATAAGGTTGCAGAGTGCGAGACCAGGCCGAATTGCCTACTCTACAAAGGGGTCGGGGAACCGGACCACCACGCGGGAAGCTTGCGCTGTGCAGCGCTAAAGAATGCAAAATGTTCAGTGTAGTACAGCTAAACCTGAACCACTGCAGCACAGCACAGCAACTCCTGCTGCAGTTCATAGGCGAGAAGAAGAGGGATGGGGATGTCGCGCTGTTGGCTGAACCGTACCGTGTTCCTCTGGGAGATGGCAACTGGTTGAGCGACAAGGGGAGCCCGGCAGCGATATTGGTGCGGGGGGATTACCCGATCCAAGATTTGATCGACGTGGCTCATGACGGCTTCGTCGTTGCAAAAATCGAGGCAGTATACATGTGCAGCTGTTGTACTCCACCGAGTTGGTCTCCTGCCCAGTTCGAACGCATGTTGGACGAGATGGTGGATGCGCTGGACCGTCGAAGCCCGCTCCTCGTTGCTGGGGACTTCAACGCCTGGTCCGTTACGTCCGGGCAGCAGGATGACAAACACACGAGGGATCCGGCTGCTGGAGGCCATCGCTCGGCTGGATCTGGTACTCGTAAACCAAGGCAGTACCATTACTTTCAGTAAGAACGGGCGAGACTCTATCATGTTGGAATGTTAGAATGAAATCGTTGAAGTGTTGGAATGAAATGGCGAGTGAATGAAGACTTCACTTATAGTGATCACTTCGCTCTGCTCTACAGCATCGAAAGAGGGCAATCGCAAGTAACTCGGCAAGCTGCACCTTCACGAGGGCGGCAATGCCGAGAAAAAGGCCCGCAGCAGGGAATCGGAGGCCTGTATACTAATGGACAAACGAGATAGCCGACCTCCGCAGAAAATGTCTGAGAACTGAACTGAGAACTGAACTGAGATGAACTGAGAGCTGCAAAAAAGGCGTTGAAGCACAAGATCGCCTCAAGCAAGAAGGAGGGCTACAACCGCCTCCTCAAAGAGGCCGAGTTGAACTAGTGGGGGGCGCCTATAGGCTTGCGATGGCGAAGTTGCGCGGCCCGAGTGTTCCTCGTGAGAGGTGCCCGGATCGGGATGATGCGGGTGATAGTGGCCGAGCTGTTCCCACAACACGAGCGGACGATCTGCAAGCTCCTGGAAAGGTTGATCCTTAACAGGTTGACCGAGTACACGGAAGGCGCACATGGTCTCTCCGGTAGGCAGTACGGTTTCCGGAAGGGGAAGTCAACCATCGATGCGGTACGATTGGTGGTCGACAGCGGAGGCAACCGGCTATGTGCGATTGTCACGATTGACGTTAGGAATGCTTTTACCAGCGCTAGCTGACTGGCTATTGCACAGTCACTGCACAGTATGAGGGTTCCCGATTACTTGTGTCGTATACTGGGTAGCTATTTCGATGGCCGGGTCTTGCTTTACGATACCGACTCAGGCCCACAGGAAGTGCAGCTTACGGCAGGCGTTCCCCAGGGATCTGTTCTAGGGGCCACGCTCTGGAACATGATGTATGATGGGGTTCTGCGCCTGAAGCTGCCAGTCGGGACTTTGGTTGTCGGCTTCGCCGATGATATCGTCCTGGCGGTCTGTGGCCCGAGCCTGACAGAGGTTGCAATGAATGCGGAGCGGCCAATTGAAATGGTGGAAGCGTGGATGAATGGACTAAACCTGTCTGTCGCTCAACACAAGACCGAGGTGGTAGTGGTCAGCAATCTTAGGGCCGTCCAAGAGGCGTCGATCACGATTGATGACCTCGTGGTTCGTTCCCGGAGAGCGATACGATACCTCGGTGTGATGATCGATGACAGGGTTAACTTCAAGACCAACGCTGAGCAGGCCTCCACAAGGCATCGAGGGCGCTTGACGCCCTTTCTGGCATGATGCGCAGAACTGGGGGCCTCAGCAGCACCAAAAAACGGTTGCTTGCGAGTGTCGTCACCTCGGTACTGTGATACGCGGGTCCTGCCTGGAGGGAAGCACTGTTGTCGAAGCGGAATCTGGGGACTCTCAATCGAGTCCACCGGTTGGCTGCGATACGGGTCTCAGGTGCCTTCCGCACTGTATCCCTAACGGCCGTAAGCGTGGTTGCTGGAATGATCCCCGTGGGGATCCTCATCGAGGAAGACAGCAACTGCTATGAGAGCCGAGCCCCGGGCACGGCACGACGTGCACG
>NW_026685412.1:0-2924 GCF_943735745.2 Anopheles bellator | reverse complement strand
CGATGGTCGGCAACGACCAAAATCGTTACAATTTCCCTGTCCACACGCAGTCGCATCGCACAGACAAGTCGTAGCGTGTGGAGCGGCCTTTAGAGCTATGCCGGTGGTGCTGTTGTATTATTGTTGTTGTCGGGTTTGGTTTGTTTTGTCGCCTACGTCGCGCCGTTCGTTGTTTAGCCGCAGCTTCTGAAACTTTCGAGGAGGCTGAAGCTTCAGTCACCCGCCGCTGCTCTTCTCTCGTTACCTGTTGGAGTTTTGGATTCAATGAGTGTCGCACGCTCAGTTGGCTCAATTAGAAAATACGGTCCTGTTCGTTCTTCTAACTGTGCCGCCGCACGGTCCGTAATTCGGACCGTAAAAACGTAAGACCCTTTACGCTTCGTGTGGCAGCAAAAATATAAAACCGAAATGTCAAACGTGTTTACATCCGTGTTTTTGTCCGAGAATACAGAAACAGAAGAGTGTAAAACACTATGTGATTCCACTTCTGAGATGTAAAACACGGGACGAAAGACGAAAGAATTAAACACGTGGAAAAAGACAGAAGAGACAGCAACATAAGACATCTGATCAGGTTAACTTCCGACGATGAAGTGTCATTTAATCACGTTCCGTTTGACAGAAGTCATATGTGGAATGACTGCACCCTGCAAATCGCAGACCAACCCACCCAGTGCTATAAGTGCTGGGAGTTTGGCCATCGTTGGGCACAGTGCCAGGGTCCGGACCGGACAGCCTTGTGCAAACGGTGCGGGAAAGAAGGCCATAAGGTTGCAGAGTGCGAGACCAGGCCGAATTGCCTACTCTACAAAGGGGTCGGGGAACCGGACCACCACGCGGGAAGCTTGCGCTGTGCAGCGCTAAAGAATGCAAAATGTTCAGTGTAGTACAGCTAAACCTGAACCACTGCAGCACAGCACAGCAACTCCTGCTGCAGTTCATAGGCGAGAAGAAGAGGGATGGGGATGTCGCGCTGTTGGCTGAACCGTACCGTGTTCCTCTGGGAGATGGCAACTGGTTGAGCGACAAGGGGAGCCCGGCAGCGATATTGGTGCGGGGGGATTACCCGATCCAAGATTTGATCGACGTGGCTCATGACGGCTTCGTCGTTGCAAAAATCGAGGCAGTATACATGTGCAGCTGTTGTACTCCACCGAGTTGGTCTCCTGCCCAGTTCGAACGCATGTTGGACGAGATGGTGGATGCGCTGGACCGTCGAAGCCCGCTCCTCGTTGCTGGGGACTTCAACGCCTGGTCCGTTACGTCCGGGCAGCAGGATGACAAACACACGAGGGATCCGGCTGCTGGAGGCCATCGCTCGGCTGGATCTGGTACTCGTAAACCAAGGCAGTACCATTACTTTCAGTAAGAACGGGCGAGACTCTATCATGTTGGAATGTTAGAATGAAATCGTTGAAGTGTTGGAATGAAATGGCGAGTGAATGAAGACTTCACTTATAGTGATCACTTCGCTCTGCTCTACAGCATCGAAAGAGGGCAATCGCAAGTAACTCGGCAAGCTGCACCTTCACGAGGGCGGCAATGCCGAGAAAAAGGCCCGCAGCAGGGAATCGGAGGCCTGTATACTAATGGACAAACGAGATAGCCGACCTCCGCAGAAAATGTCTGAGAACTGAACTGAGAACTGAACTGAGATGAACTGAGAGCTGCAAAAAAGGCGTTGAAGCACAAGATCGCCTCAAGCAAGAAGGAGGGCTACAACCGCCTCCTCAAAGAGGCCGAGTTGAACTAGTGGGGGGCGCCTATAGGCTTGCGATGGCGAAGTTGCGCGGCCCGAGTGTTCCTCGTGAGAGGTGCCCGGATCGGGATGATGCGGGTGATAGTGGCCGAGCTGTTCCCACAACACGAGCGGACGATCTGCAAGCTCCTGGAAAGGTTGATCCTTAACAGGTTGACCGAGTACACGGAAGGCGCACATGGTCTCTCCGGTAGGCAGTACGGTTTCCGGAAGGGGAAGTCAACCATCGATGCGGTACGATTGGTGGTCGACAGCGGAGGCAACCGGCTATGTGCGATTGTCACGATTGACGTTAGGAATGCTTTTACCAGCGCTAGCTGACTGGCTATTGCACAGTCACTGCACAGTATGAGGGTTCCCGATTACTTGTGTCGTATACTGGGTAGCTATTTCGATGGCCGGGTCTTGCTTTACGATACCGACTCAGGCCCACAGGAAGTGCAGCTTACGGCAGGCGTTCCCCAGGGATCTGTTCTAGGGGCCACGCTCTGGAACATGATGTATGATGGGGTTCTGCGCCTGAAGCTGCCAGTCGGGACTTTGGTTGTCGGCTTCGCCGATGATATCGTCCTGGCGGTCTGTGGCCCGAGCCTGACAGAGGTTGCAATGAATGCGGAGCGGCCAATTGAAATGGTGGAAGCGTGGATGAATGGACTAAACCTGTCTGTCGCTCAACACAAGACCGAGGTGGTAGTGGTCAGCAATCTTAGGGCCGTCCAAGAGGCGTCGATCACGATTGATGACCTCGTGGTTCGTTCCCGGAGAGCGATACGATACCTCGGTGTGATGATCGATGACAGGGTTAACTTCAAGACCAACGCTGAGCAGGCCTCCACAAGGCATCGAGGGCGCTTGACGCCCTTTCTGGCATGATGCGCAGAACTGGGGGCCTCAGCAGCACCAAAAAACGGTTGCTTGCGAGTGTCGTCACCTCGGTACTGTGATACGCGGGTCCTGCCTGGAGGGAAGCACTGTTGTCGAAGCGGAAACTGGGGACTCTCAATCGAGTCCACCGGTTGGCTGCGATACGGGTCTCAGGTGCCTTCCGCACTGTATCCCTAACGGCCGTAAGCGTGGTTGCTGGAATGATCCCCGTGGGGATCCTCATCGAGGAAGACAGCAACTGCTATGAGAGCCGAGCCCCGGGCACGGCACGACGTGCACG
>NW_026685411.1:0-2926 GCF_943735745.2 Anopheles bellator | reverse complement strand
CTGCTTAAAAAATATAAGGCTCATTACTTTTCAATCGCACCCTGTATTCTGCGAATCTGCTTTATTCATCATTTTCAGTTCATACTTATACGTTTATGCGTTTCTGGCGTACTCCACGAGAGGAACACCCTCTCGATACCTCACAAGTCTACAAAAAGGGTTTTTCCTTACTATCTGTTTAGTCTAGAGACCGCTGTCGACCGAGCATGGTCGATCTAATACCAGCTGCAACTAAACTAATACCAGCTGCATTACCCGAAATTCGTGAAGTGGAGGTGGGTTGGCTACACACTGCGTAGGTGCGGAACAGAAATCTGCAAGAAAGCGTTGGACTGGAATCCACAAGGATATCGCAGCAGGGGCAGACCCAAGGGCTCATGGTGTCGCAGCCTCAATTCGGAAATGCAAACGGTCGATAGAAATTTAACCTGGCCTGAGGTTATGGCGAGAGCTGCCAATCGCCTCGCATTGTAATCTTTTGCAGTGGCCCTATGTTCCGCAGACGGAACAGAGGCCACTTAAGTAAGTAAGTAGCGGAGTTCAAGAGTGGTGAAGCAGCTCGACTGCTGGCCAAACTAGGACTAACGTTCCTAGTTCTAGACTAGTCCGTCCAGAAACGTTCTACTGTCTATTATATGGGACTGAAAAAGAATAATTTGTCATGAGTTGCTTCCTTGTTGCTAAACACTAATTTCATATCTCTATTGTCAACAATTGGGCCGTCTAAGGCTAGCCGTTCGCTTCGTCCTACAGGACGATCTGCTTGCTGGACACTCCTGGGCATGGGCAAACTCCTGGAATGGTTGATTCTCAACCTTTCCACGGAAGGAGGAAATTTCCTCTCCGGAGAAGCATCTCCGGTAGGCAGTTCGGTTTCCGGAAGGGGAAGTCTACCGTTGATGCGGTACGATTGGTAAGTGCAATTGTCACGATTGACGTCAGGAATGCCTTTAACAGCGCCTGCTGGCTGGTTATTGCACAGTCACTGCACAGTATGAGGGTTCCCGATTACTTGTGTCGTATACTGGGTAGCTACTTCGATGACCGGGTCTTGCTTTACGATACCGACTCAGGCCCACAGGAAGTGCAGCTTACGGCAGCCGTTACCCTGGGGTCTGTTCTAGGGCCTACGCTCTAGAACATGATGTATGATGGGGTCCTGTGCCTGAAGCTGCCAGTCGGGACTTTGGTTGTCGACTTCGCCAATGATATCGTCCTGACGGTCTGTGGCCCGAGCCTGACAGAGGTTGAAATGAATGCGGAGCGGTCAATTGAAATGGTGGAAGCATGGATGAATGGACTAAACCTGTCTGTCGCTCGACACAAGACCGAGGTGGTAGTGGTCAGCAATCTTAGGGCCGTCCAAGAAGCGTCGATCACGATCGGCGACCTCGTGGTTTGTTCCTGGAGAGCGACACGATACCTCGTTGTGATGATCGATGACAATTTTTCGATCGATGTTACGGCAAGTTCTCCAAGTTCACCCTTGCCTCAACATTTAGAACGACACCAATAGCGACGATGACGAACAATTGCTGATAACGGCAATACAGCAAGCGTCCTGTTCTCTGAGTCAACACGACCGGGTACACCACACGACACCAATAGGTACCAACATGGTTCGACATCTAACAGAACATCAGTCACCAGTAACAACGGGTTCTTACGGGCGATAATCAACAGGTCCTTCGTTCACAATAGATAAGATAAACCAGTACATTGAAAAATGGGGAAATCAGGAACAAAATGTAAGAAAATAAACTAGTCTTGTCCCAACAGTCGAACCGTGCGTTTCGATCTGCGTTTCCCGTCGAAAGAAACATAACTTCGATTTTACAATTTTTCTCTGATAAAGGAGAAAATGCAAGACAGGCCGTTTGAGTTTTGAATGATGTTTATGGTGCCAATGCTGTAAACGCTAGTTAAAGGGTGTTACTGTCAACAACTAGTCAACTTCAACTTGACGCAGTATTTTTCATAGTGCATCAAAAAATCCTGTACACGTCTCATTTTAAAAATGTTGTTGTGTAGTATCATACATATTATTCGATTTTGACATTTGCCCTTCATTTGTAGAAATGGTGTCGAAACAAGAGGAGCATCGTATTAAGATCTTGCACCGTCAGCGCGAAAATCCGAATTACTCGCTCGCCAAGTTATCGAAATTGTTGGATGTGGCCAAATCAACGGTCACCAATGGATTAAGAGTATAACGGATAACGTTTGACGACAGTCAGAAAGACTGGATCAGGTGGAAGTCGGAACCAGGAGACCACTAAAACGATAAAACGAGTGATCAGTTGTTTCAAGCGTAATCTCAAACTCTACGTCCAAGAAATCACAACCAAGCTGGAAGTATCGTCTACAACCGTGAATAGAGCTATGAAACATGATGGTCTGCCTACCTACAAGAAAGTAGTGACTCCAAATTGTGACGACAAGCAAAAAATGTCAGCCAGAAAACGATCGCGGAATCTGTGAATGAAGATGTTAACGAAATTTTCTGCGTTCTGCAGGATAATAAAACCTACGTCAAGGAAGACTTTAAACAGCTTCCTGGACAGGAGTACTATACGGCAACTGGAAGAGGAAAGTTGACAGAGATTGCAAGAAAATAAAGCTGTTGAAATTCGCAAAGAAATATCTCGTATTGCAGGCTATCTGTTCGTATGGTTCGTAAGTGGCATTTACATCGCGATCGGGACCATCAACCAGGAAATTTATGTCCGAGTGTGCCTATAAAAACGTCTTTTGCCTTTCCTAACAAAGTACAAAGGATCTTTTCTGTTTTGGATGCGTTTAGCATCTTGTACAGGGTTCGATTGAAAAGTAATGAGCCGCGCGGAGCGTCCGGCAAGCGACCAACCGAATCGGCTGGTGGGGGAGAATGTAGGTTGAACCTTCCCCTTCCACGGGAAACCGGTCC
>NW_026685410.1:0-2928 GCF_943735745.2 Anopheles bellator | reverse complement strand
TCCTTCTCAAACCTATGCAGGGGTAAGAGGTGGGACTTATCATCATCTAGGACCAGTTCGTTTCACTTGTGTTAAGAGCTAGCTTCTAACGAAAACGCCTTAAAGCCTCATCATTAGTTTATGCATTCGTTCGGTCCCGTTTCGAAACGACAAACTGGACGTCCCTGTGTCGCCAACCAATTCACATTCAACTTTATTCATCATGTTGTTACAAGGCGGAGGAAACTTTTCTTTGTTTGCTAGCTCAAATTTACGCCGGGTGTAGTATACGCTCCGGAAAGGATCGCCCCGCTCGGCCCTGCAGACCGGACGGATCTTTAACCAAATTAAATCCAACGCCATTCGATCCGCCACCGGATGACGGGGCAGTAAGCCCGGCGGCCGCTGGTCGGGCAACTCTTTTTTGGGCCCCGTGTCCGTGCCGGCCTTTCGGTCATCAACGCTGGCTAATGATATTTACCGTCGTAACTTTTTAATGGAACTTTAAAAGTCACACCCTCCGGACACGAACGCGAAACAAGCCGCGGCTCCGGGCAACCGTGAACGGTTTAGGGTAATTTCCGGCATTCCTGCAGGTCAAGATCGCCGCGGGGATGCCGCGCCCGTTCGGTTGGACCGGCCTGCCCTGGAACGGGGCAGGAGATTTTACGTTTTGTACACGCGCTAGCTGCCGGACTGGCGCAAACGGGTCGCCTGTAACGCGCTGCGGTCCGGTATCGCTTGACGGATTAGCAGAGGTTTTAATGAAATCATAATGAAATTACTGCCACTGACTTGCCACTTTTGCTCGGGCCAAATCCGCGCGAATGGCGTTTATTTGCTCGTGAACGGTGCGAGGTGGATCACCTGCGCCACACTGAATTCCACATGCATGAAGTGCAATTAATTTATGCTTCGGTTATTTCTAATCATAATTCTCAGCTATGCGCTATGTCGCGCTGAGATAGCACGTCTTCGGGGAGTGAATGGAGCGGTGAAGCAAAAGCGTTCATTTCCTCACATTCCAGCTTGATGGCCAACCTCAATTGGTGGGTAAGAGTTGCTTCTAAGATGAGTAGGAAATAAGTTAAGTAATAATTACAATTTCTTAGTCAGTTATATTTTGCGCTATCAAACTAAAATAGAGTGTGGAAAAATGTTCAACAAACTGGTTCGAAAAAAAAAACCACACACCGACATCAGCAAACAACTTTTCTGGCGAATCGTGAAACAAAATAGCAAAACTATCCGCATGCGGATTTGGGAAAAGTTGCACGAAAATCGTCGTAAATCATTGGATTGGACCACTGGCCTTTATTCGACCTCTGCCCCCCAATGGACCGAAACGCTGACGTTATCAACTTTTCCGTGTCAAGGGAGAACGCTGGCTGTCTGAAAGGGCCAAGTGCCTAAACTCGTCAGAAAATTGTTTTTCCCGCCCCTCCGATCTGCACCGCCGCCGATCCGCCACCACCAGCTTACAGTCGGACCATGCAAACTGCATTCTAATGCTCAACCAACAGTTGCAGTCCCAGTAGGTGGCCCAGACATCATTTATCACAATTTATTACCACATGTCTTCTCGGCTCGCCGCTCCACAACTCACCAAATGGTGGTGGCCGCTGCGCCACTGTTGCGTTGTGACACCGCACTTGAACGCTGAACGGGCACGCCCAGCGAAAAGACGAGAATTGTGGACGCCGACCAGGGTGAAGTTCGTATGGGAGAGATGCAAAAAAATAGAATCAATTTTGTATTTATGGAAATATTTTCAACAACGAAGAACAGCTTTCCAGCCATTACCGCCGCCACTATCATCATCATCATCATCATCGCCATCGTTTGCAGCAGTGTTCCAAGGAAAACAATAGGGCCAACGGCGTTCGGCCGTGTGGGAAAACGCCCCCCCCACGACAAGCTCATCGGAACATAGCTCTGGCTCCGATACCGAGCTCTGATTCCACCACACATAAAATCGAGAACAAAATACAAAGAACAGTTTTTCTACATTTCGATAAAGGCACACCGATGTACTGCATAGATTTGTTCGAATGGAAAAAATTAAAAAATTCTAATACTACTGTGGCCAAAAACGAACGCGAAACGGTTCTCCTTTGATTATTTTGGTGCATCATGGATTCCTTTCAAATGACCGAACTCTCAACAAAGAATACTATTTGCGGTGTCGTTTGCGTAATTCTGCGTGCGTCAAAAAAGACCGGATTTGACAAAAAGAATTAGCCCCATGTGACTCCTGGACATTCGCCAAACTCAAGAGGCCGCTCCGTGGACACGTTTTACAGTCAACAGTTGGGATAGGAGCCGCAATGAAGAATGTGTTGAGGGCTATTCTTAAAAAGGACCGTTCAGACCGTTTCGAAAATGGGATGAAATGTAGACATAGACCAGTAGCATAATGTAGAGATTATTTTAATTCCCGATATTTTTTCACCAGATTAGGGGAGAACGCGCAACAAATTAAACAAAATCGAAAAAAAGTTTTAGCATGAGACAAAGAAATTGGCCATTATTTCTCACGAAGCGCCGTTCAGCCGCGGAACAGTGAGCTGTTCCATAATTCAAATCTCTTCATCTTACACTCTCTACATCTCTCACTCTGCCACTGTGCCGTCAGGTCAACCCTTCGAAGACGTTCCTTTAGCCAAAATCGTTTGCATGCCGGTGGTAAATTGGTAGTTGATTGCTTCCTGATTTACTTTCAACTAAGGACCATATCTGTGGCTCCCTGTGGCTGGCTGATGAGTTTTACACATCGGTACCCTCGTGCCCCATTATTCGGTCAGCGACAGTACAAAGGTGTGTGGTGAAAGGTGAAAGTCTCAAATTCTTGTTCATATCTTTCCTGCAGCAGATGCCCCGATCCAAAGGCCCTGCTCTGCTTAGCATAATGTTTTTGATGTTTAAAAATTGGTTACTTTTTGCTTATGC
>NW_026685409.1:0-2933 GCF_943735745.2 Anopheles bellator | reverse complement strand
TGTACGAAAGGAGTAAAGCTAGATGCCATGGTTCTGGAGAGATTGCTTCCACGCCCCCTCTCGCTTATTGTTATATGTAACTATCGATAGATAAATCCGTCCTTCTCAAACCTATGCAGGGGTAAGAGGTGGGACTTATCATCATCATCATCAACATTTTATACGTCCGCGGAGACGTAAAAACAAGCGTAAAACCGAGCGTTAACACTGTTTGCAAATGCTTTGTTTTCAAACATAGGATCTCATTTGTGAAGTTTTTTTAATTTTAACTTTAAATTTATCAATCAATTTTCCTTCTCTTCTTCCTTCCTTCCACGTCCTTCTTCTAAGTCTAAGCATCTTCCATGATGCTTAAACTTTAGAATATGTTATGTATATATGTATATTGTTATATGTCGTATGTTATAAGCATAAAGGTAATAAATACGGCCCAGTCCGTTCTTATAAATATATAAAAAAAGGATCTTATTTGCGAAGTTTTTTTAATTTTAACTATCAATTTACTAAAAATTTATAAATGAATCAGAAATCACCTCACCTCTTACGCCTCGACCACACTATGAGTTTTCTCTACAGGTTTTTTGATAAGCTAGCATTCACACTTGAAGTTTTTGCGCGAGATATTCCGTGAGCTCCAGTGAGTGTAATGACAGTTCGTTTGTTTATGCTTTGATTTTTCAATTTCCTTTCCTTCTCCTTCAATGGCCATTTTTGTCAAAATTTGATCCACTGTCGAAAAACTAGCCATATTTTTGGAAAGCAATAAAAATTTGCCGTAATTTGCCGTAAACTGTCAAATTGAAAAAAATACCCCCGAAACGAGAAAATATCCCGTAAACAAAAGGCGCTCAAAAGCAACTCAAAGTCACTCACGGAACTCTAGCAAAAGATTCATAGTTTCTTGGCCTGCCATACATTTTATCCAAGTTTCTCATAGTGTGGCGCCCGGGTTAGATTTCTATTTTCTCGGGCCAAAAACACGAATGTTAACACGTTTGACATTTCGGTATAAACTTGTTTATATTTTGAGCCTGCCACACGAAGCGTAAACGATTTGGCATTATATTTTACTATTATTATTTTATTGATTTTATTTCCTTTTACGCTAGTTTTTACGGCTCGTGTGGCCCTAGCTTCTAATTCTAATTGATTGTACAAAAATTCTTCTCCGTAACTTTAATAAATTAATACCTCTATTAAGTTTTGGCGGAAGAAGTCTGATTTGGATGTATTAGATCATACAGTGACAATACCGTTTATGTGAAGCTCCCGCCCTTGGGAATCGCTTTACCCAGTTCTCGATAAGCAATAAATAGCGGGCCCACTGAGTGAGCCGTAAGGTTTTAGTCTTTTCTAGACGCCGCGAGATATTCTCATCATTTTATACCCCACGAACGATGAAATCGATCGCGCACTGGAAGGAACCCAATTTCACGGAAGCAATAAACGTGTTGTTTATGAAGCGGCCTGTCAAATGGCCCAGGCGGATAAATACCGGCACGCTGCGCCGCGCAGGTTATCCTGCAGGCCCAATCGAGCGATTTTACGATGCAACTTGCAACGCATCTATCCGTGTTGGAACACGTCGAAAATTACGACTCGCGCTCCTACAACAAAGCCCGCCTCAGTCTGCTGAAGGAACGGACGAACATATGTTTTTCATGCCAGGATATTAAGTCATAAAGCCGCCAGTTCCGCCGCCGTGTTCCGATTTTCGTGCTCGGCCCAAGATGGTTCACTTTCACGTTCACCTCTTCGGCGGCTGTCGGTTTTCCCCTTTTTTGGGCATCCTTTTCCATTCCAGCTAGAGAAGTATGAATTCGGTTCCTCACACGGTTCCCGAGCGCCCGGTTCTGTGCAATGTGTTAGCGATCGGGTGTCATCGCTGCATGCATTCTGAATATCTATTTATTTGGCGGGATGTCGGTGAAGAGTTAAGTTTACTTTTGCCGCTGAGCGGTGGTGTGCCGTCTCGTCTGATGTTTTCCACGTGGAGAGACCCTTCGGCGAGACCGCAGACGGGTGCGGCGTGGGGAAGCAAACATATGGTTTCCCTTCCGGTTGGGGTTTAACAAATATTTAGCGCATGTTTGTTGCTACCGATGCCCCCAGCGGTAGCCACGGGACCGGACAAAGAAAATCAATAAAAACCTGTTGGGCACTCGAGCCAAAATATCCTCTCGCAGGAGCCGGCCGCGACAGCCACGGTGCGATGTCGGGGTCTGCATTGCTGATGACTTACCGATGAGTAATGGAGCTCCTTGGACGTGTAATCCCCCGGTGGGCCAATAGGTTTGGGATCTTTATGGCCACCAGTGACTCACGCACGCGCTACGTGCGGCCGAGATTGAAGCAGTACATGGGGGGGGCCGGTACTTTCCAATCGTCGTATGCAAATGCTAATTTAACTTTGTCACTTACGAGACCATCTCGGCCCGTGCGGTGTGAATCAACGGAAACAACGTGAGGGCCTGATCGATGATGGCCAATCTTTAGCGAAGCAAAATCGGCTCTTGTTGTTTGCTACGGTACTTACACAGTTCTCTTTTTCATTTGGTCATAAAACAAAACCTGCTTAATATCTTTCTACAGTTAAACCTTTATTCGAAAGGTTTATTCATTACATTCATGCATAAAATAAAATGACTGTCAAATGTCCACCACGATTTGCTTGGCAGTAGCTCATTTGCTCGTATTTGGGCTCATTTGGGACCTTTTTTTGAGCACATTTTTGATTGTATCTGCTCCTATTTCGGCAATAGCAACTTGAAGTAAAATTGAAATTAAAATATCGTACAGTTTCAACTAAAGAAGATCTATAACTTTGGAAATAAGTTTTCCATATTTTCCAAATTTATGCAACCAAAAGTTTATTTTACACATAACTTCGGTGAATCGACCTTTAAAATAAATTTTCAAGCATCGGAAAATGT
>NW_026685408.1:0-2946 GCF_943735745.2 Anopheles bellator | reverse complement strand
CCCGCGAAGCATCGTGTAGTGCAAGAAGTGTTGAATAAAGAATACAACCCTTTTTTAAAAGATACTCTACACGGTCTCGTGCTTAACTCAACATATCTCATCCGGGCATTCGAGCGACAACAACACTGATCTGCGAACGATATGTTTGGCCAGGGATGCGCAAGGAATGTAAGGACTTCCTGAGGGCGTGCATATCGTACCAAAAAAACAGGGTCACTCGGCATATTAAAACGCCCGCGTGTAACATAACAACGCCAGGGACAAGCTTTTCGCACATCCACATCGACCTTATCGGTCCTCTGCCACCATCCGATGATTGTAGATACTGTCTGACGATGGTTGACAAATTTACGCGATGGGTAGAAGTCGTACCGCTAGCCAACATAACAGCACAAACCGCTGCACGTACGTTGATCGCGGGATGGGTCGCAAGATTCGGTGTGCCCACCAAAATAACAACAGACCTTGGAAGGCAGTTTGAATCCGAGACATCCGAGGCGTGATTTCTAGGGCACTGGGAATTGACCACCTACGCACTACACCGTACCATCCCCAGGCAAACGGTCAAGTTGAGCGCGTCCATCGGCAAATTAAGGCAGCAATCATGTGCCACAGTAACCCGAAATGGACAGAGGCACAACCCCTCGTGTTGCTTGGGATGCGTTCTTCAATAAAGGAGGATCTGCAAGCTACGAGCGCCGAGCTGACCTACGGAACAACACTGCGCCTGCCAGGAGAATTTTTTGACCACACCGCGACGAGCGAACCGGAGTATGCCAACCGATTAAAGGCGATAATGGCACAGCTAAGGCCGACACCACAATCGAACCATGACAAAAGCAGTAAGGCGTATGTGAAAAAGGCCCTAGATCACACTCACACCTACATACGAGGGCCCTTTTAAGGTGTTGAAACGAAAGGCGAAAACATTCACCATCATAACCAAAAGCGGGAAGAGTAGCGAAGTATCAATAGATAGATTGAAGCCATGTATCTCCGACAACCAAACACCAACACCTACCACTGCCCCATCTCACACACCGCCTAACACAAAACGGTACACTACCAGATTTGGCAGAACGACAAAAGTGCCACGCCGATATTAAACAAGGGGGGAGTTATGTGGCGGAGCATTCAAACCGCGCACATAAACCGAGAGCACGGGCAGGCATCGCGATGCTTACGTGGGACGTAGCAAGTTGAAGCAAGAAGGAGGGCTACAACCGCCTCCTCAAAGAGGCCGAGTCGAATCCGTGGGGAGGTGCCTATAGACTTGCGATGGCGAAGCTGCGCGGCCCGAGTGTCCCTCGCGAGGGGTGTCCAGACCGGCTGCGGGCGATCGTGGCCGAGCTGTTCCCGCAACACGAGCGGACGAGCTGGGGATACGACGTACGGCTGGGGATGGGGTGCGAGCGATGGTCACGGACGAAGAGCTGCAATCTGCGGCTAAACTCCTGTCCCCGGGCAAAGCCCCGGGACCAGACGGCGTCCCGAACATCGCTTTGAGGGCGGCTCTGCGGTCCTGTTCTGGCATGTTCCGGAAAGCACTGCAAAAGTACATGGATGATTATGTGTTTCCGGACCGATGGAAGCGACAGAAGCTTGTGCTGCTTCCGAAGCCCCGCAAAAACCTAGAGATCGCTTCGTCCTACAGGCCGATCTGCTTGCTGGACACCATGGGCAAACTCCTGGAAAGGTTGATCCTCAACAGGTTGACCGAGTACATGGAAGGAGTACATGGCCTATCCGGTAGGCAATTCGGTTTCCGGAAGGGGAAGTCAACCGTCGATGCGGTACGAGTGGTGGTCGAAACCGCAGGCATGTTCAAATGCCCAAACAGCGGAGGTAACCGGTTATGTGCGGTTATCACGATCGACGCCAGGAATGCCTTTAACAGCGCTAGCTGGCTGGCTATTGCACGGTCACTGCACAGTATGAGGGTTCCCGATTACTTGTGTCGTAAACTGGGTAGCTTTTTCGATGGCCGTGGCTTTACGATAACGACTCAGGCCCACAGGAAGTGCAGCTTACGGTAGGCGTTCCCCAGGTTTCTGTTCTAGGGCCTACGCTTTGGAACATGATGTATGATGGGGTCCTGCGTCTGAAGCTTCAACTGAATTATTAAGGCGATTACGCAAGCTTAAATGTCGGCAATTAAAACGGTTCCAGCGCAAACGCTCTTTTTATAATAGGAACTGCTTTCTTCGTGCTAGTTCGCTTTATATAAACTTAAACAGGCGTCTTTATTATAAGTACGTTAGGAGAATTCAGGCTTCGTTGATTGTTAACCCTAGGTCCTTCTGGCGCTTCGTGAACACTAAGCGTAAGTGTAACCGTCTCCCAATGTCTATGTGTTGTGGTAATCGTTTTTTTACGTCTGCACGTGATAAGTGTGAAGCCTTTGCGTCTACGTTTTCGTGTAATTTTGACAACTCCATTGTTTCCAACTCTGAAATGTTCGAAGCCCTGTCATTTGTACCGGCCGATCTTATTGACGTTCCCTTACCAACTATTTCAAAGTTGTTATACTCGAAGCTAATGACCAGTTAAAACTTTCTTATATCCCGGGCCCGGACAACATTCCTTCTGCTGTTCTTAAGGAGTGTGGTTCAGTGCTAGCTGTTCCACTGAGAATCCTATTCTCAGCGTCCTTGTCCTCTGCTAGATTTCCGTCTTTGTGGAAGGAATCTTGGATGCTTCCCATCCATAAGAAGGGCAGTAAGGAATGTATCGAAAACTATCGTGGCATTTCGATTCTTAACGCTTGCAGTAAGCTCTTTAAAATAGTTGTTACAAGGCACCTGCAGTTCTCCTCTAGACCTTGCATTTCTGACCAGCAGCATGGCTTTGTCCCGCTCAGATCTACAGTTATGAGTCGGTGCTCATTACTTTATTTTTAAAAAAAGGTTGGAGACAACTCCCGGACTATTTGTGTCCGATTCCTTG
>NW_026685407.1:0-2947 GCF_943735745.2 Anopheles bellator | reverse complement strand
CGCTGCGAGATCGCCCTTCCTCGGCCTCGTCGCAGGCAGAGGGGCGTTCGATCTCACTCGCCTCAGCCTTCCTCCGCCGCGTCGCAGGCAGAGGGGCAGCTTCGGGCTCTCAAAATTGTTCACTGGGAAGGGGGTCACGCTGGAGAGTTCATCTTTGGCGGTCCACTCCTTGCGCCGGTTGGCGTTCCGTTGGCGGTTTAGAGCAAGTTTCCCATACAAAATTTGTTTGGAACCGCCAATGGACCGCCAAAAAACCGTGAAAAATGAACCTGAAAGAGCGGCCGGCACTCAATTTTGCTCACTGGGTTGTCAGTATCGGCGAGCCCCATCAAGTCCTTCCTGAAGGGGGGGATGCAATGCGGACAGTGACCTCGAGGACGATGGTCGACGAAGGACAGGACACGGAAATGATCGGTAAGGAACCTCGAAACACCTGATCCGCCAGCAAACGTTCCCACCGTTGCAACCGTGCGTGCGCACGCGCTACATGTCGTCCCAGGTGGAACGCGGTGCTTGCACCGAGGCGCTGCTCGAGTCGAACTCGAGCAGCTCTAGCAGCTCTAGCAGCTGCTCGAACGCGAACCATCATCGCCATCAGCTGCAGCAGCAACGGCAGCACCGGCACCGTCATCATCGTCATCATCATCAGTCAGTGGACCACGCCGGGGCACCGGTGCCAACGCACGTTGAATCTCGCGCCTGCATCCTGTCGACCCGGAAGGATAGCATCAAACGGGAACCACAGCCCGACGGCACGTCCCAGCAGGGCGGTAGCAGCAGCAGCAGTAGCAGCGGCGGTGGCCAGGGCAAGATCAAGGTGCCGAAATTGTCGCTCGGCCAGAAGGAGAACCTCGACCCTTCGATGCTAAAGCGTACGCTCAGTCGGCGGCGCGGCCCCGCCCCAGCGACCGTGGCGCTGCCACCGAAACCCGACGACGCCCTAGGGTCGGCCACCGTGTCCGACATCGGCAAATCGTTCGTCATCAAAACGTGTGATCTGATGCGCCGAGGCTCGATGCCGGCCGATGCCATCATCCATGCCAAGGATCTTCCAGCGGCGCAAACCACCGACACGGCCGTCGACGGTGCGGTGGAAGCTATCACCATTCCTCCGATCATCGAAGCCGGCGACGGTCAGCTGGTAAAGCAACCGTGTCACATCTCCGTCCTCGATATTCGCGATCCGAGTAGCGCGATCGCCTATGGTGCAGCAATGCCACCCCAACCGATCGTGGCCAAGAAGGTGTACAGTGACGCCGACATTGTGCCGAGTACGGACTGGGTGCCGCCGCTTACGGTTGCTTTGACCCATCCGCTCGACGGTTCCCCACGCAGCAGCAGCTAGCTCTATTCCGCCCCACACCACAGCGGCACCATCCTGTCGACGTCGGAAGTGGGTGACCAAAAAAAAGACTTCGAATGCGAGGTTCAGCGTAGAGGAATACGAAGCACACGGCACCACCGCCGGCGCTGGGAGTGGATCGACCGAAAATGGTTCCGAGATCGAGATGAATAAGAAGCGGAGGCGGCTATCGTATCCGCCGGCACGGGTAAAAGGGCTGACCGGTGCAGGTGACGGCACTAGCCAAAACTCCGACTCGATCGAGTCCGCACCGAACACGGATGACTCGGGACACAGCGTATTTTCAAAACCGGGTTACCTGGGCGATTGCAATACCACCAATCGTTTTCTCCTCGGGTCTTCAGATGGCAACAAGCCGATGTCCATGATTCGAGACAGCGGAGAGTGACTCAAACAAAACTGGGTAACGTCACAGATCATGGCAAACTCGCTTTGGAAGAAGTGGCTGACCGATTATCTCCCAGAGATAACACGCAGGACCAAGTGGCACCAACATACCAGAGCCACCGCGGTCGACGATATCGTGGTGATAGTGGTCCCCACCTTGCCGGAAAGTGCTGGCCTGCTGCTTGCCGGAAAGGGTAGGGTACTAAAGACCAAGGCAAGCAGGGACGGGAAGATACGAAGCGCGACGGTGAAGACGTCAACAGGAACATATGAGCGACCAGTTGCGAAACTAGTCGTCCTAGATGTGTACGGCAGCAACGAGGTTGCACCTAAAAAAGAAGTTAATGCCTCGGTGCAGTCGCTGCAGAGGGAGAAATACTTCTACGTGCAGAATAATCGCTACAAGCAGCTGCCGGCCGATGTGTACCGGATGCTGCTTTGGATCCTGAAGGAGTGCGGCGAACCCGACTTATTTTTGGAAAGCATAAAACAAAATTGCCGAAATTTGCCGTAAACTGTCAAATTGAAAAAAATGTCCTCGAAACGGGAAAATATTCCATAAAAATAAGGCGCGCAAAAGCAACTCAAAGTAACTCACGGAACTCTAGCAAAAGATTAATAGTTTCTTGGCCTGCCATACATTTTTACCAAGTTTCTAATACTGTGGACCCCGGGATACATTTTTACAAAGTTTCTCATATTGTGGACCACGGATTAACTTCTTCTTCTGCTTCGTTGGCACTGCAACCGCTGTGCGGTCTTGGCCTGCACCAGAGACAATGCTAATGTCAATTATGTAATGTCAAAAACATTACGTTACGCCTAATGTAGCTCCCCAGTAACAGTTCGTTTTTACGGGCGGGGTTGTTGGTCCTGCGCCAACCCCCCTCTGTCAGCGACGGTATCGGGAATCGAAACCATGGCCGGTTGAGTGACAACCGATCCCGGGATTCGAACCCTAGCCAGCTACGCTGACAGCGAAGGCATTACCGACTACTCTATCAGCGGGGGTAAACCGGGTTAACTAGCTCGACGAATTTTGTGAAAAGAGCCATCTTCCGAATTAAAGAATCCTTAAAATGAGCTATCTGTTATTATTATTATTTGTTTATTATTATCGAGCGGGCAATGTGATAATCGGCAAACTTGGTCGGGTTTCAAATACATCTTCTGTACAGGCCAATTGGTGATTTAATC
>NW_026685406.1:0-2948 GCF_943735745.2 Anopheles bellator | reverse complement strand
TATGATGATACCCCCTTCGCTTCGATTACTTCCTTTGCTCGCACCAGCCACCCCTCCCACCCCTCCCACCGTTGCGCACATATAAAACAGCCTCCCCCTCCCCCCTAGAAGAAGAAAACGATCCGGGGTGCGGGGTTCACGTGTGTGATTCGATCCCATTTCGAGGAGGGCGACGCCCAACTTTCGCGTTGGGAGAGCGCCGGGCTGGGGGGTGGTGTGCATGTCCTGTGGCCGCGTCGAGTCGCGACGTGTTCGGGACGCACGCGACGCGACAAAAAGCGAAAATAAACGCGTATCGCGCGTGTCCTGTGTGGGACTCGGACCCGACCCGAGGACGCCTGACACGTTCTTGCCCGAGGCTCTTCGGGCCACCCCCGTGACGATACGGCCTATTATCGCCCCAGCCCCAGCATCCCACCGGACAGGTTGGGACCTCCTCAGGCGGAACAAAGACACCTGTCACAGGATGGCCCTCGGATGGCCGTGCCGTGACCGATAATTGGACCCGTGGTCCCGCCATGCAGACTGCGAAAGGCAGGTCCCGGTCCTTGCCGGTGCGTGCATGTCCTTCCGAAATCCGAGATCCTGGACGGGAAGGGTGCGATAAAAGTGCACCGTTGCGTGGCCCTGGCCACAACAGGTTGCCAAATAATGATCAACTCGAACGAGCTCGTCGCTGCTGGTTGTCTGCCGAGGAGCGTTTTACGATCTCCTACGATTTACGCTTTTAAACGGCGCGTCTAGAAGGTCCCCGAAGGTCCTTGTGTGACCGGGCGCCCACCTAGCTGGAGAAGAAGTTATGGGGAATCGAATCGGGTGAACCTATCCCAGAGAGAGAGTCAGAGTCACGCACCGACTTTTATGAGAAGATTTAAAATATTTAGTAAACACTTTAAAATTTACGAAATGGGATGCTCTACGATTGCAGAAAATTGGAAAATATTCAAAACTTGCATCCAAGCGTGGTCTACATGAGAGAGACTTCAAATTACCGTATTTTTCCGTGTATTACGCGCATCCGTGTATAACGCGCACACATATTTTAAGAGAAAAAAATTGGAAAACAAGTTTTTTATTATACATTTTTCAGATATTTGATATCCAACAAATAACAAATGATAATAATGTATTATTCTAAATGTTCTTTAAATATTCTACAGTACACTAAAGATAAAATGCGTATACATTGCAAAAGACATACTAGTATTTTATATTTCGTAATAATCTTCAAACTCAGATTCACTGCTGTCTGACAAATTGATATTCTCTGATTGCTGTTCAACGTACTCCTCATTGTCACCCTCTGAAGAGTTTTCATAAATTGCGATATCTTCAGATCCATCGATAGCGTTGCTGATGCCACATTTTTTAAATGATTTCACAACAACTTCTGTTTTAACTCCCTGCCATGACTTAATGACGATATTGTAAGGATAATTATATTCCTAACAAATGTTTCATAACATTATTCAATAATACCATAAAATATGTACCTAAAAGGGCACATTTGTATGATTAGAGGAGACAAAATGTTTACTCCCCTTGTATAACGCGCACCCAGATTTTAGAGCTAAAAAAATTGGGAAAAAGGTGCGCGTTATACACGGAAAAATACGGTAAACTGTACTCTCTGTGGTTGCAATGCTCCAAAACTCCAATCCAATCCAATCCAATCCAACATCCAATCGATACAAATAAGACTGAATAAAATTCAGTCGAAATGATCCTTATTTTACACTGGAGAACGAACCAACGAATCTAGTCCTAAATCTTGTTGGCGGCCAAAGACTATCTTCTTTAAAGTTAACTAGTTGTAATATGATGTTAGTTAGTAATTATAAGTACGATAGAAAGACTCGATGCCACTCAATGCTCAAGGCCATTTGCGTAGATTTAATTAGAAACATTTCATTTTCATCCCAGTTATTTTGATACCGTAGATTTATCAATTAACAACAATCCTTATATCTCTGTACTCTTATATATCAGGCGTACAAATAGAAAACCGCCGTTTTTTCTCATGATTTGAGGCTTTATTGTAAAAAAACTCCTTACAAACTCATTCTTCAAAGTAATTTCTATTGTTAGCCACAACTTTTTCCCACAATTTGGGCAGCTTTTGAAATCCTCATCGGAAAAATTGTTCATCTTTCGACGCGATCCATGCATCGATCCAATTTTTGGTGTCCTCGACAGAACGGAAGCGCTGCTCGGTCGGTATGTGCCATTTCAATGTTTCCAGGCATGTTTTCACGACTTTGGAAACATGTGGTCGAGCGTTGTCGTGAAGAAGGATAACTTTGTCGTATCTTTTTGAATATTGTGGCCGTTTTTCCTTCAACGCTCGACTCAGCCGCGATTAGTTGTGTCCGATACAGGGCTCCTGTAATGGTTTCGCCTGGTTGCAATAGTTCGTAATAGACTACGCCGAGCTGGTCCCGCCAAATACAGAGCATCAGCTTCGAGCCATGAATGTTCGGTTTAGCTGTAGATGTTGATGCATGGCCGGGAAGCCCCAACGATTTTTTACGCTCTGGGTTATCATAGTGTATCCACTTTTCATCCCCGGTCACGATGCGATGTAAAAACCTTTTCTTTTTTGACGTTCAAGGAGTTGCTCGCAAATGAAAAGGCACCGTTTGATGTCCCTCGGCTTCAACTCGTGCGGCACCCATTATCCTAGTTTCTGGATCATTCCTAGGGCTTTTAGCCGATGCGATATTGCTTGTTGCGTCACACCCAATAAGTCTGCAAGTTCCTGATGCGTTCGACAAGCATCTTCTTCCAGCAAAATTTTCATTTTGGCATCTTCGAAATTTTCACCGGTCCAGGACGCTCCTTGTCTTGCACGTCATAATCGCCGTTTTTGAACTTGCAAAACCACTCCCGACACGTTCTTACACTAATGCAGGCTTCACCATAAACTTCTACTATCATTCGATGCGCTT
>NW_026685405.1:0-2953 GCF_943735745.2 Anopheles bellator | reverse complement strand
TTTTTTTTTTTTTTTTATTTAATTCCGGTCAAGCCGGCGCTGCGGAACCCCCCGCTGCCTCGGGCCATAGGATTTCGCACGCGGGGGGAACCGTGACCTCGTGTGGTCAACTTTATTGCTCTTTACACTTTACAGGTTGCTCAGGTTGCAACTTCTTCGGCCGCCGTTGCATCGGCCCTCCGCCTGTCCCGCGCGAGAGCGGCCGCCAGGGTCCGTTGCTCCGCGCGCCACTCCGTCTGGAGCGTGCGCAACATCTCCCGGCAGGCCGCCGCAATCGCCGTCCATCGCGCGGGACTTTCCAGCATCTCCGGGACCAGCCTCTCCGGTGTGCGGGGGAACCCGCCGTCGCGCAGTTGCTCCCACCGCCAACACTCGAAAACGGTGTGTTCGTCCGTTCCAGGGACCCCCGGGCAGCTGGTGCAGTCAGCAGACGGCGTGAAGCCCTTGACGTGCAGGTACTCACGGAAGAACCCGTGTCCGGATAGCACCTGCGTCAGGTAGAAGTCCACGCGTCCGTGCTTCCGACCGCACCAGGGTGCTACCTCGGGGATCAGGCGCGCCGTCCACCGCAGGTAGCGGGATGCGTCCCGGCCGCCGGTCTCCGCCGTCCACTTCCGTTGCCACTCCCTCATCGAGCGCTGGCGTAGTGAGCTGCGGGTGGTCGATGTCCCCGCTGCTGGTGCCGCTGGTGCTGATGCT
This sequence comes from Anopheles bellator, assembly GCF_943735745.2. Lineage (NCBI taxonomy): Eukaryota > Metazoa > Arthropoda > Insecta > Diptera > Culicidae > Anopheles > Anopheles bellator. The sequence continues at coordinate 2,254 of NW_026685405.1, read as the reverse complement.
GCCGTCGTCGGTTGCATTCAACCATTGATTGCCATCATATGCTTGCGTGGCTTCTTCTACAGTGAGTGGGTCATCAGTAGAATAATCTCTTGAGAAGTAGGACGTAAAATCTCTGCGAATAATGGGCTTGGGTATTCTCGATGATCGCCTAAGGTTGCTTATTATTGGACATTTACTCAAAGGTTCAGCTTTTGCCTCTGGTTCAGCCTTTGTAGATTCTTTATTTTCATCTGAATCCATCTCATCATCCTCGTCGTCACTTTGATCAAGAGTTATACGATGTGTATCCGTTTTCAATGGTCTAGGTGCCAAGAAAACTACATCCCTGCTCTCATAAATACGATTTCCGATTGAGTCGTAGAGCCTGAAGGCATGCCCACTATTAGCCAATCCGACGAACACCATCTTTCTAGCTTTAGCGTCCCATTTTGATCTTTTCACTTTAGGCAAGTTAACGTTCACGGTAACTTTATTTTCTTTTAAAAAAATACAATTGCTACCGCGGAGTTTGAATTCGCTGTCACTCGTCGACACGCTAAAACAAGACTGCTTGATGTTGGGTGTCGGACCGCTTGTATCGATTCCTGGCGCGAAGTTCTGATGACACCGCTGTTTCTGCAATCGGGTGATCGTGGCTGCTCGCGCCGGCGGATGCGCGTGTCCAGGATGTAACGTGACTCCCGTCTGGTCCAGTCCGATTGAACGGCTGCTCGTGGTCGCTTGGTGTTCGCCGGGCTGCGCGTGTCCAGGGTGCAACATGATCCCGGTACAGTCCGGTTGGATAGCCGCTTGCAATGTTAGCGTGGATTTGCTGACTGATCGATAGAGTGCTTAACTCCTCCCCCTTTAGATCGCTTTGTCATCAAAGTTGATGTATTGCGTGGAACGACGTTGATGCCCTTGTATACGTTCTTTCTTCTTCTGTCGACTCATTCACTTTGCTTGGCATTTTTATTTTGATCTGTCGTACCGGTGTTAGGCAAATTATGACGATTGCAACGATGATGATTAATATAACTCCATTCATTGTAGCGAACAAATTTATCTTTCAGGTTATCGAGTTGTTTTGTAAGTCGATAAGATTTAGTTTTTGACGATGTTTCAGAGTTAAATTTCGTAAATATTCAGCTGGTAGTTCGTCTATGATTTTCAATTCGGTGGCCGTCAACCCTAGCGTAGAGTGATAGGATTCTACGGGTATAGTCGTTTCGAAGTTGGAGAATTCTTCCCCATTTACGTATATGCTGCATTCTTCGAATTGAATTAGGAATGACCCATTTAAAATTTGGTTGACGTCGCTACAGTTAGAGGAGATTTGCGTCGTTACGTCATTTACGAATATGTTTACTTCGTTGATCCTTTTAATTATGCCGTTCGAATACACTTTTTCGAACACACAGTCGGAGTGATTACCTTGCACGATTTTATGGACACATTCCGAGGTTTGGTGCAAGTGGATGGTCTCGCAGAGGTACATTCCTTCCTTTTCTTGAGCGCATGGTTGAGTTACATCGAACGTGTGTGTTTTATTTCGAAGTATGTAATTGTGCCTGATCAATATACGTTTTCCATTTTTGATTATTGAATCGATATATAATTATACGTCTTGATCGCAAGACGGCTCAAATAAGAGTGTATTCAATTTAATTTCTTATCCCTATGTTTAGCTGACACATGCATGTATGCGTTCTGTCTGCTTGGCTACCGTTACTGGCCGTTGCCACCTATTTCGTTAATCCATTGCTCGTAACATGAATCCATTGCATTGCTCATGACTTCGTGGTTGATGCACTCATAACTCCTCCGGGGGGTAAAGGAAGTGCGTCCTCGCACTTAGAACGGCATTCGATCGACGTCAGCTGGATGCTCTCTGCTTTTGACGGCGCGGCTCTTCTTTCCGATCTTGTCCTTCTAAGGTCTTCGGAGCGTTTGTACGATATCCAAAGAAATACGATTAGGGCAAATAACAGCATTGATGAGCAGGATACTCCGCCGAATAAACTCCATTTCCACAATTCGTGGTTATACTGTTGGAGGTACACGTGGCTTAGTTGGTTGCGATTTTCAAATGTCGTTTGGTGTATTGTTTCCAAATCATGAGTTTTATGCGGTTGCATGCTCATTACGAGATTGTGGAAGGCGCCATCTAGAATTTGCGGTTTGATGACAATTTCGGTTGAGCTAAACTCTTTTCCTTTGAATTTCACCGTACAATTGGAAATTGTTAATAGAATGTTTCCTCGCAATGGTCTAT
>NW_026685404.1:0-2954 GCF_943735745.2 Anopheles bellator | reverse complement strand
AGCCTTCTGGAGGCAAAATATGGCATGGAGAAGATGTTATTGATAATGTTTGCCATCTGGCCACGGTTTTTTTTCTTCCCGCTTCCGTGCGTTAGGACCATCTTGGGATCATGATCGAGTGAGATTCCATTACCGCGTACCACCCACCAGGACGACGACGCCCGGAAACACCCGACATTGGCACGTATTGCGTTTCACTTTCGGACCCATCGCTTAAATGAATTAATTGAGCATTAAAATGAATGCGGCGTGGCCACCACCGGGAGGGTCGATGGGCCGCTCTTCATGCATTATTCATCGTGGTGGTGGCGGTGGCGGCGGCGCGTCTGTGCCGGTGGCCGCGTACACACAACATATAATTAACTGCTGAATAATCAACGGAATTCATCATTCCGCGCGCGCCCCTGCTGTCTGCTGCTAAATAGCGTCACCTAGCCCGGCGCGTGGGGCGTCGCCGTTTTTCGCCCGGCACACGTTTCGCTTAATGACCGAAATCTCATCTGTCACGGAGCAGCGGAGCAGACGCGACCGGGGCGACGCCACAGTGCGATCGAGATCACCAAACAATAGGAGGCGCGGCCGATGTTTGCGAACCATTCTTCTCCAAAAGCGTGGCGCGCTGTTTGTGTATATTATAATGAGCGCGGTTCCTGTTCCGGTCCGGCGATCAGATGGGTTTCCCGGTTCCCAGTGTCTACCGGTGGTTTTTGATCCAAACACACGGAGCAGAAAAGAAACTTTTGTCCCACGGCGGGCACCGCAACTCGAAGAAGTTCCGTTAATCTATCAATCAAGCGCAGGAGCCGACGGCGCTACCGATCGGTGGTCCGTGGATTCTCGGAAGAGATGTTGCCCGCAAGCAGCTGACCCTCGCGACGGCGCAGGAAAGCCCAAATGTATGCTAATGTATGCCGGGACACCACCGGTGGTGAGTATGGCCCGCCACTCGGCTGAAACTAGTGACGGCCAGGACTTGCTAATGCTCTCTCGTTCTGTCTCTCCTCTAGCCCGGGGAAGATAAATCGATATGCATGATGGGACAGATTCTGGCCGTGATGAGATTATCCGAAATAAAATATTGTCCATGCGAGACGCCGACAGCCGGAAGCTCCACCGAGAACTGGAACAGTCACTGCTGCTAATGCGGAAAAAAGGAGCCCTCCGAGAAGTGCGAAGACTATTTTTATGCCGGATGTTGACAACTTATGAGAGAAATGAATCGGTGCTCGCCTTTAAAGCGGTCAGAAACAGTGAAACCCACTTTTAAAACTACGTAAAGAGCGGCGAAAAGCATTTACGAAATTTACGAAAAGTCAATAAAAATGAATGCTGAACTCTTGAACCACATAAAATGTGTTCCGTTATTCCGCGTAAATCGAGAAAGAAATTAAAATGGAACCTTTGCAACGATTAGTGGAAAAGAGCGAATGGCGAAAAAACAATTTCTGTTGCAAAATTTTGGTTTCCTCGGCAACGAAATTGTACCAGGGGAACATACGAGCGCTTGATCGGCACGGGTAGCGCCAATTTGAGCTTTTAGAACAACGTAGCGGAGCTTTTAGAACTTTTTGGATCATTTAGTATAACCCTGTGATATTTAGTACTTGGCAAGATGTTAGAAAATTTGTGCTGCTTGTAATATTTCAATGATTTAATTTAAATTTTCAAATGATGTCATAAATTATTCAAATGTAGACGAAAATTTGCCATAAAAGTTCCAAATTTTTGTCGCGCTCCTGATACTTTATAGGCACTTTTGTGAGAAAAACCACGGAATTTGGGAACTTTTATTGCTCTCTGATAAACCATTTCGCCGCTACTCTGCTGCGGGTATAATTGTTTCAGGTTCTCAGTTTTCGTTTCTAAATTAAGCTTAAGTATTTTTCCATTGCTTCTGGCTCAGTGCTGATTCTGTTTCATTTCGTTCTCCCGCCCATTCATAGGAAAGAGAACTCGTGGAGGTGTTTTTCAATTTGTTCTCATTTGTCCTCAGTCCGGGATTGATCAAACGAACGAAATGTTCCTCTACTCGATTGCAATCGATCGGTGGCTGTCCCGTCCTGCGGAGGGCTTTGCAAATTCACTCCGATATTACAAATAGGAAAATTGAAAAACCTTTGATACGGCCCCCCTTTGAAAGCCTCCCTGAACGGCTTTTTCTCACATGTGCCATTCAGTGAGAGGAAGAGAGAGAGAACGAGTGGTCCCCAATTCTTTAAAGAATCTCGGAATGGGAATTGTTCTTGGAAAATGTGAATAAAATTATCCTTCTATGAGGCACTTTTGCGACGGGAGCGAAAGAGAGAGAGAGAGAGAGAGAGAGAAACAGCGAGGGCGAAAGAGAGCAGTGAAAGCAATGTCCCGTTGCGTTGTTTCTGCCACTCGTGGGGTTTTCCGTTGGGAAATTTCCGACTGAAGGCGCTTCGGAGACTCCTCGTCGTCGGAGATGGATGGCAGCAGATGGACGAATTTAGTAGGCAGGCGGAAGTAAAAGGGCCCCAAGCCAACCCGAGCTCAAGAAGAAGGCCTCCGCACTCGGATTCTCCGCACTCGAGCATCAATCAGTCATCTGTCAGTCTCGCTGCTCGGTGCTGACTAGGCCCGAAAGAATCCAGCACTGTTGCAGTTTTGCTTGAATTTGTTAAAGAACTGACCGACCAGAGGATGGACTGGAGTTAGAATTTCAGATTGGACCCCGGCAGCCTGCATTTCAATCGGCCATCGGCATCAGAACGAGATGAGAGACGAGATGAAATTAAAATCGGGCCACCCACCAGGTCCATAAATAGAACCTCCCGGGCCGGGCCGGGTCTTCGATTAAAGATATGAAAAACAAATCAAGCGCCAGCTTCCAATTATCCTTTTCCTTCCGCCCGGCCGGCCGGCCGGCGCACGGAAGGCGAAGCCGAGCCGAGTTAATTGATGAGATTCAAAGAGGTACCACCCAAATCGAT
>NW_026685403.1:0-2958 GCF_943735745.2 Anopheles bellator | reverse complement strand
GGGGAGGCCTGCTCCCAGATCGATCATGTGCTGATCGATGGCCGGCACTTTTCTGACGTAACTGACGTGAGATCCTTTAGAGGACCAAACGTTGACTCGGACCATTATCTTGTGGTAACCAAGATTCGCGCCCGGTTGTCCAACATCTTCAAATCCAGAACAACAAGGAGGATGCAGGTGAACACTCAGCGGCTTGCATCGGGTGAAGTGGCTGCAGAGTACCTGCGGAAGGTGGATGAGCGGATCGAGGTGCAAACTGGAGGAAGCCTGGATGATCAGTGGAGGCATATCCTCAAGACAATCAGCACCACAGCGGGAGAAGTGCTGGGGACAGCTGCGACAACCACGAACAATGAATGGTTTGACGCTGAGTGCCAGCGGGTTACGGATGAGAAGAACCGGGCCAAGGCGCACATGTTAGCCGCGTCTGTTGCCCGGCAGACCGTTGGCAGATACCGGGAAGCTAGAGCTGCCGAAAAAAGACTCCATCGCCGGAAGAAACGTCAGCAGTGGGAGCGTGTTCTCGCGGAGGCGGAGGACTGCTTCTCCAGACACGATGCGAGAAGCTTTTACAAGAAGATAAACGGAGTCAGGAACCGAATCGTGTCAGCCCCTGTCATGTGCAATGATAGGGAAGGAAACCTGATTACCGATAGAGCGGAGGTGGCCAGGAGGTGGAAGGAGCATTTCAGGGTGCTATTGAACGGGGAGGGGAACAGCGGGGCCGAAAGGAGCAGTTTGGTGATTGAGAATGATGGTAAAGCTGTGGACCCACCATCCATGGACGAGGTGAAGAAAGCAGTGAAGGAACTGAAAAACTGCAAGGCAGCCGGAAAGGATGGCATCCCAGCCGAACTCTTCAAAGTTGGGAGTGAAAAGCTGCTTTGTGCCTTACACAGGCTCATGCTGAAAGTGTGGACCGATGAAGAACTACCCTCTGACTGGTTGGAGGGTCTCATATGTCCGATCTACAAGAAAGGCCACCGCCTGGACTGCAGCAATTATCGGGGCATAACCCTTCTCAACACCGTTTACAAAGTTCTCTCCCATATCCTGTGCCAGAGACTGAGGCCGCTGCAGGAGACCTTCGTCGGCGATTACCAATGCGGTTTCCGAGCGGGACGCTCCACTACGGACCAAATGTTCACCTTGCGACAGACCCTCGACAAATTTCGAGAATTCAACCTGCAGACCCACCATCTGTTTATAGACTTCAGGGCGGCGTACGATTCAGTTAAGAGGAATGAGTTATGGCAAATCATGCTAGAACACGGCTTCCCAACGAAGCTGATTAGACTGATCCGCGCCACCCTCGACGGTTCCACATCAAGCGTTAGGATTGCCGGTGAGATATCGGACAGTTTCGTGACGTTGGATGGGCTGAAGCAGGGTGACGGGCTGTCGAACCTGTTGTTCAACATCGCACTAGAGGGTGCTGTGCGGCGGGCTGGCGTGCAGAGGAGTGGCACCATCATTACGAAGTCGCACATGCTCCTGGGCTTTGCGGATGATATCGACATCATCGGGATCAACCGTAGAGCTGTGGAGGAGGCCTTCGGACCTCTCAGGAGGGAAGCTGCGAGGATAGGGCTCACCATCAACTCTACCAAGACAAAATACATGGTGGCGGGTAGAGAGCGTGGTAGTCCGTCGGATGCTGGTGCTGAAGTGGTGTTGGATGGGGCGTCTTTTGAGGTAGTTGACGAGTTCGTCTACCTTGGTACCCTGGTGACATGCGACAACGAGGTTAGCCGCGAGATAAAAAGGCGGATAGCAGCCGCAAACAGGACCTTTTACGGATTACGTAATCAGCTGAGGTCCCGGAACCTGCAAGTCCGCACTAAACTTGCGATCTATAAGACGCTGATCCTCCCGGTGGCCCTCTATGGCCATGAAACATGGACGTTAAAAGAGGCTGACCGGAGGGCTCTTGGTGTTTTTGAGCGTAGGATTTTGCGTTCAATCCTTGGTGGCAAGCTGGAAAATGGTGAGTGGCGCAGACGCATGAATCATGAGGTGTACCAGGTGTACAAGTCGGCAGATATAGTCAAGCAAATAAAACACGGCAGGCTGAAGTGGGCTGGACATGTAGCCAGAATGCCGGAGGAACGACCAGCGAAGACCATATTCAACAGAAACCCCGATAGAGGCCGCCGACTCAGGGGCAGGCCCCGCACTCGTTGGATGTGTGCTGTCGGCGAGGATGCCCGCGAGATAGGTGTTGGGGGTGATTGGAGGACAGCAGCCCAGGACCGAGTGACGTGGCGTCAAATGTTAGACTCGGCATTGGACCGATAGCCGGTCTGTCGCCGAAAAAGTAAAGTAAAGTAAGTAAGTAAATCCTTTTCTCAGGTGAGTTGTGGTGAATATGGGTGTTTGGTGAAAATGTGGAAACTACTAAATCAGATTTGAATACATTCGCCGTTTTCGTAAAAAGTTCGCAGTTTCGTAAAAGAGAGCAAAACATTCAACCAGTCTTTGTAATTCACTCCCGGCGTATTTATAGAATCCAATTTGTTTTTATACAAAACTTCAAACGTATTGCCCCGTTACACACTGAATTCAACCGTGAAACATTAATTTTTAGCATACTGTTTTCCTGTATCTTTGCCCGGATTTAAACGTGAACACAAAACGCAAGACGTGGTGGGTTACCGTTGTTTAATCTAACAACAAATTAACGTTCGATAACGCAACTTTCTTTAACCAAGTGAATCTAGCTTTCACCTTTTCTAACAAGTTATACTAAGTGTTCAATGCATATTCCTTTATTTATGTTATCAAAGATGAAGTTGTTCACATTATGATTTCTGGTAGTTCTGATGGATTCTGCTGTAGGGTGGTACTCTATTACTACTACTGCTGCTGCTGTTACTGCTGATGTTGTTGCCGTTGCTGCTGCTGCTGCCGTTGCTGCTGGTGCTGCTGCTACTGTTGCTGACAGATTCGGTGGACTGT
>NW_026685402.1:0-2959 GCF_943735745.2 Anopheles bellator | reverse complement strand
TTCACATTCCATAATGAATTACATATAGTATTATACCTTCAAAACCAAACCATGAGCAAAATAGCCGAAAGCAGAAGGCCCATACGAACCACTAACAATGCGCGAATGAAATATTACAGCACTCAACAACATTTTTAACTGTAAAAAGCCAGGGGCAAGCTCGACTTCGAGTAGTTAATCACATAATCCTTCAAACGCGACGAGAACAAGGCGTAATGGAATCAAAAGTCATACGTGAGATGAAACAGCTCACAACATATGTTATCCTGTGGACGTACTGGCATCATTCTCAACGATGACGAGATGATCTGCGCGAGCTTCAAAATGCCGAAATGGGAGTCGCCAAAGTCATTAACCCTCCGCGAGAAGCTGGGCAACAAGATTTTCCCGTTGTCAGTGGCCACAATTCCTTCAAGAAACTTTAAAGCACGTGACTTAAAAATGCGCATGCTGGTGAGCAACGAAATTGAATCCAGTGACCGGGTCAAGATGGTGTAACTGATAGCGACTCAGAGCCACACCCTCTGCTTCCGAGCAATAGCTGCTGGTGGATTGTTCCTTGAACTTTCGTTTCATAAATAATACGAAAGCATTCGTACAAACAACAATCTTCTCTGGATCAGTTCTTTTCTTCCCTGTACTTACGAGAAAGTGATTTGTGTAACTTTCTTGCAATGTTCCCTTTTGTGATTTAGTGCCGAAACTTTGTCGGGTACGGGTAGTAAAAGATTTTTTACTACTGAAATTTGCTTTTGCTTCTCCACCTGATGCACGACGAAAACTGTCCAAAAGTGTTATACATTTAAATTTATTAAAATAATAGCTTGAAATTGAGAATAATATTGAACAAAAAATAGAGATCGTGCAAACTTCACAATATCATTGAAAGAGAATGCATTTCTCTTACAAGACCAGAAACATATTCGTTTGGAATTTTTGATTTTTCTTTAATGTTTTGCGATAAAATTGGTTAACTATACGATGAGCATGCTGCATCTGAAAACATTTGTGGAAATGCCCATGGCCATAAATTGAAAGGTAGTTTTGAATTCTCTTTTCTTCTGCAGCAGGTCACTTACTCGAGAGAAGAAATTTCAAATTAAGCCATATTGCCTGTAAAACCGGATTTGAAGCTGCAGCGACGTGCTCTCGTATGAGCTGGGACAGGATGCGATCAATTTTCCCTTCAGTGTTTCATGCGGTGGCATAATTTTTCGTTTAAGTTTCGCAGTAACAAGCTTAAGACCTTGTTTTTCTCATCCGATTTTCGATCAAGCTGATCACATAAGACATAACCTCGTGCAACGCAAGAAACACACTCGAACCTGAAACTCTCAGCCTGAGTCAACCAAGAGCAATGCTGCATGTTGTACGTTTTGGGAAGTCTCACGTCTCACGTTGTCCGAATCCAAAAACGGCACTTTCACGTAAAAAGAAAGTGTGGTGGTCAGAAATGAACAAAAAAAAAAACAACCCCTACTTATACGCTAAACTGTTGAACAATATAATATCCACAAGGCGTTAAAATTGCAAAAACCCCATTTTAAATGTTTTAAATGTTCTGAATAGATTTTCTACTAACCCTGTTTTCAAGTACACATAAAGCCAAAATATATCATTGCTAATGGGTATACAGGAACAAATACACCATGCTAATCATGCTGCTGATACTCTCGATCAATCGAGCCTGAAACACACGACGTAGAATTTCAATGGCGTTTGCAACAAGTATGATGCTGATCTTGATAAACGATGTTATAATCTCGGCCACTCAGAATACGCACGGTCAGCGTCGGAGAAGCTATCAAATGAATAACCTTCTCCTCCAAAGTAAGAGGTTGTGCCGAGCAGGGAAGCTGTGTCCAATTAAAAACTCATCGCCCGACCATCGACATCATCGGAAGCGATGAAGGGTTCTGCGAGAGTATATAATGAGATTCAACTGCTACATTTTCGTTGACTGAACATCGATGAAACGAGCTGCTAAGGAGTGATTGTGCCGCATTCCTGTCGTTCAGACCAGGCAAGCAACATGTCGGACGCTTTGGCGGCCATCTTCTTATAATTACCAAACGGGCCAGTCGTTGTGGCGTGATATCTGTTCTCTGATTTCTGAGGGGCTACTCCCAAGACACCCGCGTGCACTCGAGTGGCGAAATCTCGAATCCAGTTGACCTAATCCCGTCCATTCCTCGAAGCGACAGGCCGCCACACATCAAACGCATCGAACGCTAAATTCGCCGACGCTCGACTCAAACGCAGGACTCTGGAAAAAGAGACCATTTGTTGCCAATCATCATTGCCATTAGACGTCAAGCACGTCTTGCCATCAAAACTTGAAACTCTCCAGATATATCTTCAAACGACCACTTCTTCTTGCCATGAAAAAGTTGAAGCAAATGAAAAAGGCCGCCAAGAACTCTGGTCTTCAAAGTCTCCACCGGGCACGAATCCACGAGTGGATATTTCTTATCGGGGACAGATGTCTGTTCGATTTAGCGATTTGACATGCGATCTCTGATCATCTGCATATACTGATTTATTGATTACGTTTCACAGTCGAATTTTGTGAAAGCGCATGCTTGCTGACAGTTTGCAAACATTCGGCGAACTTCTACTGGAGTCAATTTCTCTGCGAATCACATTTGATACCCACTTCACTTCACTTCCATGTTAAGAGGTACGAGCAAAACTATAGCAACTTAGGCATACTTCTACGTTAAATCAAATGATTATCAATAGTTTGCCGGAATCTTTAGAAAATTAAAAAAAACTAATTATAATAATGTGTGCAACATCAGAAACTAGTAAAGATAGAAATTTAAAACATTGCTAAAAAGGGAAACCGGGAAACATTGCGTGATACAGACGCGTCGTACAACTTGACTGCGCGACTCAGCCGCTTCACGACGTTCCGTCGTGCCAAGGAACCAGACTTCAAAGAAGGGATTTGTTGTGC
>NW_026685401.1:0-2959 GCF_943735745.2 Anopheles bellator | reverse complement strand
CTCCTCCTCATCATAGATTTGACGAACTTTTGCGGTTTCACATTCAATGTCTGCGAGATCCTGCTTGATCGCATCTTCCTCGTTCTTTTGTCTTTCAAATTGCAACATACGGGGTGAGCTTTTTAGGGCAGCAATGGTACGTTCCTGCGCCTTCACAACTTCGCGAATCTTTTCTAACTGCCTATCTCCGAACAAATTTCCTCTCGGTTCTACAGGCCCATACAGAATCTGGTCTGTTCGATTGCGCATCTCCATCCTGAAATTTTCTTTGTATCTATCAACCAGCTCATTGACAAAAGCATGGCTCTCTTTGAAGAGCCCTTTCGTACAAACTGCCGCATTTTGTTCCGACTGTACGCCAAGTAGAAAGCTGTTCAAACCTGTACACACCATAGCAAAGGTCACTTTGGTTATTTGATTGAAAGTGAACAAAACAAAAGTGCGCTTACCCGAAACTACGCGTTTCAAAGAGTCCAGGAATTCGCTTTTTTGTTTAATTTTCTTCTGTAATTCGCTATTTCGATCGATTTCTTCTTGGGCAGGACCATTACTATTTGTAGCCTAAAAGCACGTGGTTTATATACAGGTTATCGATCCCAAAAGAATAATGATTCTCACCAGCTTACCTTATAAAAGGCCCACAAATCGTTAACAGTGCTGGTAACGCGGTCTCCCATCTTCGGATGCCGCATCTCAATGATGAACCATTCGAATTCAATACGTTGCTTGGACCAGTGTGTACTAAATGCTTTGTTCTTGTTGCTATGGTATGAAATGATGACGGTCTGTGAAAATGGCTGCACAGAGAACCTACAGAATAAATATAACGTTAACAGACTCGTTTGCAACACTCAAAGAAAAGTGTTTGTAGGTAATATTTCGCTACACGACGAACACAAACCACAAAAATCAAAGAGGCCATCTGAAAACACTATTCTCGAAACAGTTCTGTTACGAAACCACTTTATAGTAAAAAATCGTTCCTGAAACCGCAGAAATGTCGACACAGTTACAAGTATATGACAAGTATCGTATGGGCGCTATATTAATCCAGGAATGTGGAACAAAAATTGTTAGCTTTTATTGCGTATCATATCAATTAGTTATCAATCCATTTACAATTGGTTCAACAGAATTCTTCCTCTTGAGTTCTCCGGCTTATTCTACAATTCAAGTGTTTTCGTTGCGTAAAAGCAATACATAATTAAATTATACATGCTTTAGCGAACACTGTTTTAGAAAATATCTTGATCTTGATCCATCGACAATTGCTCGTCGAAATCAAAACCGAAACTAGCGCCTGTTGATTTATTTCCGTTGCCCGAGCCTCCTGGACGGTTCTGTTCATCCCGCGAAAATTTGTCATTTAGAAAATCAAGGTCACCGCTCATCGGTGCGAGGTTCTCCTCCGATATATTCACATCAAATTCTCCGTTTGAGTATTGAAGCAAAATATCCAAAGATCCATTACTCGACGACTCCGGGCCGCTACCAGGTGCTTCGTCAACCGCACGACCGTTGTATTGCTGAGATGTTGGCGACCCCAGTGAAGTGGGACTCGAAGCTTGATTTTGATCAGTAATTTTCGTTGCATTTTCCTTACTTTCAGGCAGGCTACAAAACTGATCAGGAAGATCCACCTCTTTCGCATCTCGAGCCTGACACCCTGATGTTGCTTTCGAAATCTTAGTTTTTGAATGGTCCTTGTTCTGCGCTAAAGTTTTCACAAGTTTCTGTGGTTGCAATTGTGGTTTCTTCTGGTGCGTGGGGGATTTCGGTTTTAAGAATGGATTAGAATCGGTATTGACTGCAGCAAAACTAGCATAATTTGGCTTTGTATTGCTAAAACCCAAGGTGTCAGAAGTCGGCGATTTGCGTTTGAGCGCTGATCGTGTCTTCGCGTCTGCTTTTGCCTCCTGTAGCTCAATCTTCGTAGTTGATTCTTTTCCTTCACTTGGGTCCTTCTTTTCGTTTGTGGTTTTGGGTTTAACCAGAGTAACTGATTTTGTGTGTGTCGTATTAGATTTGTTAAGATTATCGTGGATCTCCGTCAAAACATTCGATTCTGGTTTAGAAGCCGGTTGATTCATTTGTAGTTCGTTTGTAGCCATTTGGGAGACTCTCTTGAATGGCGGACCTTTGTCCGATTGAGCATTTCGCTTTTGTCCGTTGTCTGGTTTATATTCTTTTTGGTTTCCCTTTAACAACAAGTTCTCTTGTTTGTTGAAGATGGTTTTGTAGGTGCAAATAGGCTTCATAATCTGGCGCAATTTGGGTAAAGTGCTGGAGATTTTAAAGTCAAACCCAAAAGAAAATTGGCTCGTATCGCTTAGCAACGCGAGTGAAACATCTTCGCCGTCTTCCGATAGCTGTTCATAATCGTCAACTGAAGGGGACGACTCTACGATGGTCGGCTCTAATACTCCGATGTGAATTTGCTGCAAACCCTGTTCTTCGGGATGCCGATTATGATCCACATTACTGTTACTCAGTTCGTTCATTCGCAACATCTCCTCTCCGATATTGATACCAATCTTCACCAAGATGCTGCAGATCTTCCCCTCCTCCTCATCATAGATTTGACGAACTTTTGCGGTTTCACATTCAATGTCTGCGAGATCCTGCTTGATCGCATCTTCCTCGTTCTTTTGTCTTTCAAATTGCAACATACGGGGTGAGCTTTTTAGGGCAGCAATGGTACGTTCCTGCGCCTTCACAACTTCGCGAATCTTTTCTAACTGCCTATCTCCGAACAAATTTCCTCTCGGTTCTACAGGCCCATACAGAATCTGGTCTGTTCGATTGCGCATCTCCATCCTGAAATTTTCTTTGTATCTATCAACCAGCTCATTGACAAAAGCATGGCTCTCTTTGAAGAGCCCTTTCGTACAAACTGCCGCATTTTGTTCCGACTGTACGCCAAGTAGAAAGCTGTTCAAACCTGTACACACCATAGCAA
>NW_026685400.1:0-2959 GCF_943735745.2 Anopheles bellator | reverse complement strand
TTCACATTCCATAATGAATTACATATAGTATTATACCTTCAAAACCAAACCATGAGCAAAATAGCCGAAAGCAGAAGGCCCATACGAACCACTAACAATGCGCGAATGAAATATTACAGCACTCAACAACATTTTTAACTGTAAAAAGCCAGGGGCAAGCTCGACTTCGAGTAGTTAATCACATAATCCTTCAAACGCGACGAGAACAAGGCGTAATGGAATCAAAAGTCATACGTGAGATGAAACAGCTCACAACATATGTTATCCTGTGGACGTACTGGCATCATTCTCAACGATGACGAGATGATCTGCGCGAGCTTCAAAATGCCGAAATGGGAGTCGCCAAAGTCATTAACCCTCCGCGAGAAGCTGGGCAACAAGATTTTCCCGTTGTCAGTGGCCACAATTCCTTCAAGAAACTTTAAAGCACGTGACTTAAAAATGCGCATGCTGGTGAGCAACGAAATTGAATCCAGTGACCGGGTCAAGATGGTGTAACTGATAGCGACTCAGAGCCACACCCTCTGCTTCCGAGCAATAGCTGCTGGTGGATTGTTCCTTGAACTTTCGTTTCATAAATAATACGAAAGCATTCGTACAAACAACAATCTTCTCTGGATCAGTTCTTTTCTTCCCTGTACTTACGAGAAAGTGATTTGTGTAACTTTCTTGCAATGTTCCCTTTTGTGATTTAGTGCCGAAACTTTGTCGGGTACGGGTAGTAAAAGATTTTTTACTACTGAAATTTGCTTTTGCTTCTCCACCTGATGCACGACGAAAACTGTCCAAAAGTGTTATACATTTAAATTTATTAAAATAATAGCTTGAAATTGAGAATAATATTGAACAAAAAATAGAGATCGTGCAAACTTCACAATATCATTGAAAGAGAATGCATTTCTCTTACAAGACCAGAAACATATTCGTTTGGAATTTTTGATTTTTCTTTAATGTTTTGCGATAAAATTGGTTAACTATACGATGAGCATGCTGCATCTGAAAACATTTGTGGAAATGCCCATGGCCATAAATTGAAAGGTAGTTTTGAATTCTCTTTTCTTCTGCAGCAGGTCACTTACTCGAGAGAAGAAATTTCAAATTAAGCCATATTGCCTGTAAAACCGGATTTGAAGCTGCAGCGACGTGCTCTCGTATGAGCTGGGACAGGATGCGATCAATTTTCCCTTCAGTGTTTCATGCGGTGGCATAATTTTTCGTTTAAGTTTCGCAGTAACAAGCTTAAGACCTTGTTTTTCTCATCCGATTTTCGATCAAGCTGATCACATAAGACATAACCTCGTGCAACGCAAGAAACACACTCGAACCTGAAACTCTCAGCCTGAGTCAACCAAGAGCAATGCTGCATGTTGTACGTTTTGGGAAGTCTCACGTCTCACGTTGTCCGAATCCAAAAACGGCACTTTCACGTAAAAAGAAAGTGTGGTGGTCAGAAATGAACAAAAAAAAAAACAACCCCTACTTATACGCTAAACTGTTGAACAATATAATATCCACAAGGCGTTAAAATTGCAAAAACCCCATTTTAAATGTTTTAAATGTTCTGAATAGATTTTCTACTAACCCTGTTTTCAAGTACACATAAAGCCAAAATATATCATTGCTAATGGGTATACAGGAACAAATACACCATGCTAATCATGCTGCTGATACTCTCGATCAATCGAGCCTGAAACACACGACGTAGAATTTCAATGGCGTTTGCAACAAGTATGATGCTGATCTTGATAAACGATGTTATAATCTCGGCCACTCAGAATACGCACGGTCAGCGTCGGAGAAGCTATCAAATGAATAACCTTCTCCTCCAAAGTAAGAGGTTGTGCCGAGCAGGGAAGCTGTGTCCAATTAAAAACTCATCGCCCGACCATCGACATCATCGGAAGCGATGAAGGGTTCTGCGAGAGTATATAATGAGATTCAACTGCTACATTTTCGTTGACTGAACATCGATGAAACGAGCTGCTAAGGAGTGATTGTGCCGCATTCCTGTCGTTCAGACCAGGCAAGCAACATGTCGGACGCTTTGGCGGCCATCTTCTTATAATTACCAAACGGGCCAGTCGTTGTGGCGTGATATCTGTTCTCTGATTTCTGAGGGGCTACTCCCAAGACACCCGCGTGCACTCGAGTGGCGAAATCTCGAATCCAGTTGACCTAATCCCGTCCATTCCTCGAAGCGACAGGCCGCCACACATCAAACGCATCGAACGCTAAATTCGCCGACGCTCGACTCAAACGCAGGACTCTGGAAAAAGAGACCATTTGTTGCCAATCATCATTGCCATTAGACGTCAAGCACGTCTTGCCATCAAAACTTGAAACTCTCCAGATATATCTTCAAACGACCACTTCTTCTTGCCATGAAAAAGTTGAAGCAAATGAAAAAGGCCGCCAAGAACTCTGGTCTTCAAAGTCTCCACCGGGCACGAATCCACGAGTGGATATTTCTTATCGGGGACAGATGTCTGTTCGATTTAGCGATTTGACATGCGATCTCTGATCATCTGCATATACTGATTTATTGATTACGTTTCACAGTCGAATTTTGTGAAAGCGCATGCTTGCTGACAGTTTGCAAACATTCGGCGAACTTCTACTGGAGTCAATTTCTCTGCGAATCACATTTGATACCCACTTCACTTCACTTCCATGTTAAGAGGTACGAGCAAAACTATAGCAACTTAGGCATACTTCTACGTTAAATCAAATGATTATCAATAGTTTGCCGGAATCTTTAGAAAATTAAAAAAAACTAATTATAATAATGTGTGCAACATCAGAAACTAGTAAAGATAGAAATTTAAAACATTGCTAAAAAGGGAAACCGGGAAACATTGCGTGATACAGACGCGTCGTACAACTTGACTGCGCGACTCAGCCGCTTCACGACGTTCCGTCGTGCCAAGGAACCAGACTTCAAAGAAGGGATTTGTTGTGC
>NW_026685399.1:0-2963 GCF_943735745.2 Anopheles bellator | reverse complement strand
CTCTCTCTCTCTCTCTCTCTCTCTCTCTCTCTCTCTCTCTCTCTCTCGCTCATTAGACCGGTTGGTGCAATGAACAAGCAATTAAGAAGCCTACCCGGCTTCCCCAGCACCTCTCACCAGCCTCTGTCGAATCGTAGTGAGACGCAGGTGAGACGCTCTCGCCTGTAGCAAATGAGGAGTGAGGTCGGACAGAAGAACCTGACATGGTGGATGTGGCCATCCACATCACACCTCCTAGCACCGATCAGCGACGATACATCGATGGAGACACCTAGAAGCCAACTCCCTGGCCTAGTGGGGAGTTTGCTGTGGAAAACATGAGCTGGAAACTGGCGTTGGATGAAAACCCGGAGCTCGGACATTGTTGCCACAACAGCTTTCTACAGTTGAGACAGGTCAGGATTGTGGACCAGATTGTTCCAGATTCGTTGAGCTTCCGATTCCGTTACATTACTTCATGGGGACTTCTTATATATTCGAAGATATTCTTATGAACCCTGGAATATCATCATCCTCTCGTGGGTCTGATCAGGTCTTCAGGTCTTCAAGTAAGTAATCATTGTTGATCATCATTGTTCAAGTGAGTCCGATTGTTGGTCGCGTACCCGTACATACCTTATCTGGAAACCTTATTTTATATTTTCGAATATTTTAAAACAAACTCACCTCATCAAATGAGCTTCTGGTTTCGCTCCGTTCGGATTCGGCCAATGGTTGCAAAAAGGTTTACCAGTCCATCAGGGTCAATCAATCGTCACATTCTTAGAGTAACATTTAAATACCCAAATGGCGATTCCAAACGAAAATAAACACATTACACTGGCTGCCAGAAAGTGATGGGAGTTTTGATTTTAAACTTGTTTGTGATTCTGGGATCGGAACAAATTAGTTTTTGTTTTTAAGCTGGCAGCATTGTTACCAATTTCGTTACCAGTGAATTCTTCGTTTCAGTCAAATATCTGAAACTGCTCACAAAATCATAGTTTCTATTAAATTTGGTGTGCGGAGTGAAGATTCTGCTGCCAATTTCTGGGTGCAAATACGAGCAAAATTTTCGCAACTTTTGAATTTTCGCAGGCAACGAATATCCGATTTTCGTTCGCGTTAGGTTGCTACACATGTTAGTGACTTATGATAAAAAGTTCGGCCATTTTGAGTAATTAGTCAATTTTTGACAACTGTTTAGCTTAGATTTTTGTGTACATCAAAAGTAATTGGCCACAAAACGGTAATTTGAGTTTTAGAAAAGCGGAAAACCAGGAAAAGTAACAAGGGACCAGATCTGGGGAATGAAGTGACTTTGGCATCATTAAAGTGTTGTTAAGGCCAAAAATTCGGGCAGAAAAAACGATGTCTGAGTAGGGCCGCGACAACCAATTTTGGATTTCGCACAAATCCGGGCATTTGTGACGGATTGCTTCAGGCAAATGGCACATAACTTGCAGGAAATATTCTTTATTGACTTTTCTACATTTTAGTATCAACTCATAATGCACCACGACCCTGCAATCGAAGAAAATTGTAAGCAAAACTGTTCAAAAGATTTGAACCACCCATAAGCGCTGCATTTAGTCTTAATAGCTCCATCATAAGTCACAGTCAACATTTCGATTGCGTCCGAGCTCTTAATTTTGTTTTCCACGCAATATTTGATATAATGTGTTTGCCATCCATTTTTTGGAATAGGAAAAATCGACGATGAATCAAATCTTGTCTAAGCTAAACAGCTGTCAAAAATTGACAGATTACTCAAAATGGCCGAAGTTTTTACCATAAGTCACTGACAAGTAGAGCAACCTAACGCCGCCAAAAAAGAAGATCGGATATACGAAGCCCGTGAAAATTCAAAAGTTGCGATAAGTTTTGTACACACCTGCGAAGTGTTGCAGAAGGCCTTCGGCCGGTAAGCTGTATCAAAAACAAGGTACAAAGAAGATCAGCAAAGTGTTCAAGACCAGGCACGTCTAAGACACCCATCAAAATCGACTAATGAGCTACAAGTCAGTGAAATCAAAGAATTGGTGCTCCAAAATTTATTGATTGAAATTTCCAGCACTTTGACGACCTTGTTGGAATATCGAAAGGATGAGTGACCAATTGGACCTCGGAAATGGGAAAAGCCAATTGCAAAAATGGGAAAAAAATGGGAAAAAGCAGCGCTCTAAATTCACCGTCCCAGGTCCAAGTCCAGAACTCCAGAATCCGCGTAAAGTCTTCGGCTCGGTGACTGTTCGAACCTCATGATGTTCGAAAGGGGTTGCTCCTGTGGTAACCGCCACTGCACCGATCCTTGCAGCACCCGGTACATCCCCACACTTCCTCCCTCCCTACACCACCCCTCCGACAGGTGCCACGTCCAGTGAGGGCTACCCGAGAGAGAGAGAGAGGGCTGCTCAATTTGTTTTAATTTTTTGAAGAATAAGATTAGAATTGGATTAGCGGTAAGGAAGGGCGATGGCGAGTGGCGGAGGAGGGGAGGATATCACCGCACGAGCCGCAGCACACAAGCCAGTACGCATTCCAGCACGGCCGCCGCCGTCGCCGCCACCACAATGTTGCTGTTGGTGGTGGTGGGCTAATATCTCATGAATGTGTCAGAAGCAAATGGTGACGAACCGGTGGTGGGGAGGAGAGGGGAAAATAAATTTCCCACCACACCACGTGGCTCCCTCCCACACTCCACCACCCTGTTGTCCTTATGGTGCCGCTCGGCTCGCTCGGATTTGATTCAATTCCCGAACTTCTTCGGCGTGCGCTCGTGTGTTGAGTGCTCTTCAGACTTCTGGTGGGGAGGGGAAGGTGGCGGAATGACGACTCGACTTGACAAGGAAAACTTTTCCCCTCTTCCCCCCCCCCCATTCCCCCCCCCCCCCTCCGCCACCGCTCAAGTCACAGAAAAATCTGCCCATTACCCGGGCACATGTGGAGCATCCGTCTCTTCCGCGTGGAGAATGGTGGCCCCC
>NW_026685398.1:0-2971 GCF_943735745.2 Anopheles bellator | reverse complement strand
TTTTGTCGGAGATATTTTTTTTATAAATTATTTCGAACCAATTAGTGTACAGTTTATGACAGTAAAACTAATTTTCTCCCTCTTCGACCGCAACTCCTGTATTGCACTACTTCTTGCTCGCTGGACTGTGCACGGCTCTCTGTGTTTTTTATTATTGTGATGATGAAGGCCGAATATCGGCGCAAAAAGTCCTTCACGTGCCGTTGGGAAGAGCAGCCCGCCGAGTGGCATCATTTCGCTTGTAGTCGGAAGTCGAGGGCAAGTAGAATTGATTCCAGACCCTGGGGCCACCACCGGTGGTAGCACCCGTATGGTTTGCGCTTAGCACAGTGTAGGCCGTCAGTCTCGATGGCGCACTGTCTAACGATACGATCGAATTGTTGTTGAACAACCGTTCTCTCTAAGAATATAAAAAAAAAACACCAGGCGTTTGTCGAGATTGTTGAGAAAACATCCGCGGCCAGTCCACGCGTACGGTAAGGAAAATAATGATGATAAATGGATACTAGTTTCGACATCGACATCGAATCTGGCCATTAAAGAAATCAAATAGGCACATAGGGGTTATTATGTGTGGTGCCGTGCATGCTGTTCGACTTGGGCCGTTCGGCCGTTTGTTGACTGGTCGATCGTCTTGGTGCAATCACTGGCGGTAGAGGTCGATTCGCTGGCATTGTGATGCGTACTGCCGTCGTATTTACTGGTCCGGAGCTACTTGGCAAAACACTGACGGAAGACACATGCCTGCGTTCGCCCGTTTCGGTCGCGTTACCGACCACATCGGTGGTAATCTGTATCGGTTTCGGGTATGTTATGGGGCCATTGAACGTACTTCTTGGTATAATACGTGCTTTTGCACCAGCCGACGGCGAAACTCTTGCAGATGGTCGTTTCCGACCGGCGCTTCCAGCGCGCACTGGTGAATCGTCCAACACGATTACATCGGTCGACGAGGCGCCTGAGTTGTCGGGTGAACCAGAGGCCACCGTACTGCCGCTAGCCACCACCGGTCTCTCGGCACGGTTCTGTACTTGAGTACACACTTTCTGGTGCGAAGACCAATCGCTTTGCTGGCATTCCGGGTGACAGTATGAGGTGTTCCAGCAGCAGTAATACATCGCCTCCTTGGGGCACCGCTTACACCATTGCGTTTTCTTTGCCAGTGCCACGGCCCGATCCTTCTCTGCGGCAGCGTTCTGGCGCACCTCGCGCATAGCAGCGTCCTTTTCTCGCTCCAGTTTCAGCCGCTGCTCTTCCAGCTGCATACCATGCTCTTCCGTTAGCCTCGCCTGCTCCACTTGGTGCCGTTTCTCGGCATTCTCGAGCTTCAAATGGAGCTGAGCCACCTTCGCCTCCAGTGAACCCTGGGAGGCGAATTCGGTCAGCATGTCCTCTAACAACCGTTGACAGTAATCGGCCATCTGGGGAGGGAAAAAACAGTGAATTATGGTAGATCTGTTTTAAACAAAGTCTACGAAAACAACAAAACTACCGAACAAAAAACCATATTTCGAAATGTTGGCCGATTTGAATGAATTTCCCCCCTTCGCACTCACCAGAGCAGAGGCCTGGACCACTAAATTCGAAACCGTCGGTGCCGATCGAGATTGTGAAACGGCCATCACCTCGCCCGTGTTAGCGGGGATTGGAGCCGCAGTGGGTTTTGCTTGCAGTGGTGGAGGCCGCAGATTGGCCAACGATTCGACGTCCGTTCCTCCAATGACATCTGTACCGTTTGGTAAACGCTCCGATAAAGCGCCATATTGTTGCTCAACCTTGGTGGAGGCGATTGGCGAGTCAAGGTCACCAGTAGCTGGCGGCACCGGTGTTGGTGATGGAACTGCCGACGTCGTTGGCGTTGGTACGGGTGTTACCGTGCACCCGTTGCTGCTCCCGGTGTTGGATACCATCAAAATGGAAACCGCAGGACCAATGATTCCGGGTTCCGCCATAGCGACCCGTGAACCGGTGATCTTGAAATCCGCTTTGAAGCCATTGCCAAGAGAAGTAGGCAATGGGTTCGGAATGTTCACCATATGGGGAACTTGAGCCTGTTTAGGTTCAGTCGAACATGCAGTGGAAGTGGCGCTGCTACCAGCGTGCTTCGGCGTGTTTTTGTTGCCAACAGGGAAAGTTTTGCGTGCCCGCTGACCAGTCACACTCGTTTGGATCGACGATTCGATGTCTTCCTTGGACTTCTTTCGGGACTGCGGCACCGGCGTGTCGTCTTTGCCGCTCGTCAGGCCCTGATCGACAGTACATTGTTGGGCACTATTGGAGGTGTCTGTCGAAATGCTGGGCCGGGCGCAGCTGGCTGGCTGCATGTGACGGAGATGATTAAAATTTCGCAAAATACGATCCTTTTCGCGGCTCTCTCTAAGCCCCGCCGAGTGGGTGGTGGTGGTGGTGGTGCCGGTGGCTCGCCTATTTGTCTTACCACCAACCCCGACCCGCCCGTTTCGGGCGAAGAGGCCGACCACCCTCTGCCCTGCCGCCACCGGATCTCGTCGTAGCGGTGGGCATCCAATAATCATAACCGTAAATACTGCCGGCGGTGACGCCGGGAGGCAAACGGCGGAAACGGCTTCGTTACCGCACCCCCCCCCTCCCCACCACCGAACCTACACTCGGCCAGGATTTTGCATATCCCTGCGCCGAAGTGTCGTACGCCCCCGACGGTGGGTGCCCCCCGGGGGCTGGGTGGGTTTGATGATGTAGACTGTCATCGGAATTTACGATTACGATAATGTACCGCCCACGGCCCATGTAACATAGTGGGTGGTGGTGGGCCTTGATTGACAGCAACGAGGTGCGCGCGAGGTTCCAGGACTCGCCTCCCCCGAACGCAACGGCCCATTTTGAGGGATATAGATTGCCCCGGTGCAACCCCATCCCATAACCCCCACCCCACCGGGGGGGGGGCCGACCGCGCAGCATTATTGGCGAGCCCACCATCGATGTGGCGACGTGT
>NW_026685397.1:1016-3062 GCF_943735745.2 Anopheles bellator | reverse complement strand
AAGCATGTCGCTCATGCTAGAAACAGTATTGGCGCATGTTAATCCAGGCAGGGAGAGACGCAGTCGGCGCGACACGTCAGTTGAGTATGGCGGCACTCATGCGAATTCCGAAGACAATGGCGCGCATGGCCATATCGATATGCCACGCGAATATAATGGCACTCACGTGACCCAACGCCAACCGCGCGGGCCGTACGCCGACCTCCAGCCACACACGTCGGCAGCGGCATACAACGTGCCGCACTTTACCCCAGGGGCCTATCCGGCTGACAGAGCGACTGGTGGGCACCAGAGTCACACATACCAACATGGTTGGCCGGCTACGACGCTCAGTCAAAGTCAAATATCCGCTCGGCAAGGCATTTCTAGGGAACTACCGCCATTTTCGGGAGACGCCGAAGACTGGCCCATATTCATCGCCAGTTTCGAAGGTTCGACTGCGATGTGTGGCTACAGCGCCGAAGAAAATATGCTGCGCCTGCACAAGGCGCTAAAAGGAAGAGCGTTGGAAGCGGTTAAATCCCGCCTATTTCATCCTTCCAACCTTGAAGGAGTGATTTCGACGTTGAGAATGTTGTTCGGGCGACCGGAAGTGATTGTCCACACAATGGTCTCCAAGATTAGGCAACTGCCAGCACCAAGGGAAGAACGACTCCAAACATTGATCGACTTCGGGGTGGCTGTACAAAACATGTGTGCTACAATCGTAGCCGCGGGGCTAGAAGACTACTTGTGCAACGTGGCACTGCTTCAAGAGTTGGTGGAGAAATTGCCGGCGCCCATTCGGCTCAGATGGGCGTATCACCGGATGGAGCTGCCGCGGGCAACTCTAGCTGACTTTGGCCGCTGGCTGGAGACGCTCATCACGGCAGCCAGCCTTGTGACACTGCCCTCATTGACCCAGCGACCGGCACATGAGGGACTGAGTCGGAATAACAAGCCACCGCCGAGCAAGATAAACAGGTCAGTGAACGCTCATAGCGTAGACGAGAAAGACAGGAAGGAAGCAACGCGGGAAAAACGTTGCGCTGTATGCAAGGGAACATGCGACCACCCGTCTCTTTGCAACCAATTCAAATCAGCAGTACTCGCTTCGCGCTGGGATTTAGTGCAGAAACACCGCCTCTGCAGGCAATGCCTAAAACCGCACTACGGTCGCTGTCGCTCCAGCTCGCGTTGCGGGACCAACGGATGCGAACGAAAGCATCACCCACTCCTACACAGGGACGAGGACAGCGCGCGCGATACGCAGCCAGAACCCGCTCAGACAGAACCCGCTCAGACAGTAAGCTGCAACCTGCACGAACACTCATCTTCAGGTGTGCTGTTTAAGTACGTTCCCATCAGAATTCACGCGAACGGAAAGACCATCGACACCACCGCGTTCTTCGATGATGGTTCTGCGGCGACTTTCATCGACCATAATTTAGTGCGAGAGCTAAGCCTTAAAGGGACGCCGCACCCCTTATGCCTTAACTGGACAGGAGGTCAAACCAGAGATGAGCCAGAATCTATCGAGCTCGCAATAAAAATATCGGGACGCTCGCATGCTGGGAAAATCTACACGCTGCCAAGGGTCCACACAGTACGCAACCTCGGGCTACCCCGGCAGTCAGTATCAGTAACGCAGTTATCGGCCAAGTATAGGCACCTCCGCGGGCTGCCGATAGAGTCATACTCTGATGAAACACCACGCATCCTGATCGGCGTAGACAACTGCCGGCTCGGTCAAGCGCTGCAGATCATTGAAGGGGGCGAGCACGATCCTTCAGTGTCAAAGACACGGCTAGGCTGGCTGATATACGGGCCGTGTGCAACAACACCCGAAGCACACGGGTACAGCCATTTCCACATTTGCCCTTGTAGCACGGCGAACGATACGGCCGTAGATCTCGCTCTGAAGGAGCACTTCACCATAGAGTCACTGGGCATCTCCGAACCGACCAAACGGATAACCTCGAAGGATGATGAAAGGGCGCTTAGCCTCCTGTCAAGCGTCACTACCCTTAAGGCAGGGCGATACGAAACAGGGTTATTATGGCGGTA
>NW_026685397.1:0-916 GCF_943735745.2 Anopheles bellator | reverse complement strand
CGTCGATTTACACGGTATTCTCCGAATGAAAGGACGAATCGAAGCATGCACTGTTGTGGACGAATCCGTGAAATATCCTATCCTGCTCCCCAGACGTCACTACGTCACAAATTTGATAATGGCCGAGTATCATCACAACTACTGTCATCAAAATCACCAAACGGCCACAAATGAAATACGATCTAGATTTTGCATTGCTCGTCTTCGATCCGAGTTCGACCGAATGCGAAGGAATTGCCAGCACTGTAAAGTGTACCGAGCAACACCGCAAGACCCTGCGATGGGAAACCTCCCACCGGCTCGCCTGGCAGCCTTTCAAAGACCGTTTGCATATACCGGCATAGACTATTTCGGCCCAATGTCGGTGGCGGTCGGCAGACGAGCCGAGAAACGCTGGGGCGTCTTAATGACTTGTATGACAACAAGGGGAATACATATCGAGCTCGCGCACTCATTGTCAAGCGATTCCTGCATCCTCGCTTTACGGCGTTTCATCGCGAGAAGAGGGTCACCACTAGAGATCTTTAGTGATCAAGGCACCAATTTCATCGGGGCCTCACGGGAATTACGAGAAGCTCTACAGACCATCGACAAGGCGAAGGTGGCAGAATCCTTCACTGGGCTAACCACCAAGTGGACCTTCAACCCACCAGCTGCACCACACTTTGGGGGCTGTTGGGAACGGCTAGTGCAGTCAGTGAAGAAGAATCTGAACGCACTCAGACCCCCACGATTGCCGACTGATGAAATCCTTTGCTCACTTTTAGCTGAGGTCGAAATGATTATCAACTCGAGACCGCTCACCCACCTACCACTGGACACCGACACCGAGCCTCCCTTGACCCCTAACCACTTTCTTTTAGGGTCATCCAACGGCAGTAAACCCCCGATCGCCCTCGACGACCGTCCTTCCGTG
>NW_026685396.1:0-2974 GCF_943735745.2 Anopheles bellator | reverse complement strand
GCACCGGAAAGATTCGTTTCATATCACCACGCTCCATGTGCTCCCGATAAGCACGGTGCTGTTCCTTCAAGTCGTCCGCTTCCAAACATGAGACACACAGCTGGCATTCCAATGGAGCACACGATTCCGTGCACGGCAAACCGGAGCAGATATCGGCGGCTGTTGCTACATTTTTCGGCGAAGACAGCATCGCTTCCGTGTCCGGTGGACGCCTGCGGAATGATTCGCGCTGTACGCTGGAGCTCACGCCAACTAGGCGGAAGAGATTGTAGATAACTTGCTCGTAGAGCAAACGGTTCGGTTTAAAGTGTGCCGAAGACAGATTGGGACTCATGTTTGCCTCCATCAGATAAACCCTCATTTTGTTATCGACCACCAGATCGAAGCGCATCATCTCGAAAAAGTTGTGCCGATTCGCATAGCGCGGTAAAATGGCCGCTAACAGTGGCTCTTTCTTCAGGATCAGCAATCTTATTGCGTCGTCCACTTGGTCCCAGATAACGCTTGGGTCACGTCCCGTGAGCCTGATGTAAGCGTCGAAAGATTCCTTCATACCGAATCCAAGCTTGGAGTAATACTGCTTCAGTGAGGGCACCTCCCAGGTTGGCAAATAATCGTCTCCCACGACGTATTTGTCCACATTGGAAGCGTTAAAAGGGTAGTACGGCACGGCACAGTAGCGGAACAGGATATCTCCCTTGTAAATGTAAACTCTTAACGGGTCAATGGAAGTAATGACGGTGTAAACACCGATGTCGAACTTATATCCGTCCACTAGCAGCGGGTCGTCTATAAACTCCTGAATGAAGGTCTCATTATCATTGAACTCTATTTCCTGTAGGCCCTTGATTTGAATGTGTCGATGTTGGTTGTGTTTTTGAACAAACTTTTTGTTCGGATTGTCCGAGGCATACTCTCGGAACCGAGCTGCTTCCGCGGGCAGCTTAAATGCCCGTGGGATGTACGGTAACGAGGTGGTCGACAGATCCACTTTGTTCGTTATGTAGCCCGAACCTGGGAAGTGGTTGACCAACTGATGGGATTTAAGTCTTTGTAAATTCGATACCTTGCGAAACGGATAATCGTGAGCCCACAATAAATCCCAGTCATCCGTGTCGTTCGTGGTTTGCTCGAGCCCAAGTCTCTCCAACACATTGTGTACGTGAAGCAAGTGTCCACCGGTTGGGTTTCGTCCGTAAATCCAGTACTTAGGGCGCGGCTCTCTGATACGTAACTCGTTCTGGACAATTTCTACTTCCGGTTTACAAGGCTGTGCAGGTAGCTGGAGACGAAGCAGCGATTTCAGCGAATCTTTTGGAAGACATTGTACCAACGTTACGGCGGCTATCGTTACACCGATGAACAGAATTTGCCCCGCCTTGGTGCGTAAGTCGAAAAAGCTGCCACTGACCGCATCATACTCGTTGCTCGGTGGCCGTTTAATGGCTGTTCGCTGCTTTTCCACTGATTTGGCACTGGTTGGGGACTGAAAGCAGGTGCAGAATTAAAGCCTACGCAAGTAGCGCTGCCCCAGTTTTGTTGACCTACCTTTTTTGTGTCCTCCTTTCGTTTTTCGGTCATGATCGATACTCCGCTTACCGGTCCATCAACGATAGAGACTGCCAATGGCACATTTGCGAACAAAAGGTAATTTTGTGCGGAGAGAACACTTTCTTTCACGTTTTGCCAGACAAGGTGCTAATGTATTCGGGTTCGTCGCTTGTGGCCAGAAAAACAATGAAAGCATATTCATTTTTGCTGTCAACCGCGAGCGTTCAGCGTACTGTGCGAACGACTCCCAGTGATGTTTTGCTTACGCGCTGTCAAGAGCACGTGAAAAAACCGGCGTTGAAACAGTGTTGATTAGAATTTTGCAATCGTTGTTCATAAATTGGTTGCTACCTTCGCGTTAAGGATGTTTTACATCATAGGACTCGGTCTTGGCGATCCGGACGATGTCACGGTGAAAGGATTGAACATTATCAAGCAATGCGAACGCGTTTACCTCGAATCGTACACATCCATTCTGTGCTGTGGGCAGGAGAAATTGGTAAGTTTCCGGCCCTGGATAAGGCTGTTTGAATCGTGTTGAGATTCTGATTGTATTCCATAGGAAGAGTTTTATGGGAGAAAATTGATACTGGCTGACCGAGAGATGGTTGAGCAGCGGGCAGATGAAATTCTGGAAGGAGCCGATAAACATTCCGTCGCGTTTCTCGTGGTTGGCGATCCGTTTGGCGCAACGACGCACACGGATTTATTGCTGCGAGCCAGAGAGAAAGGCCTACAAACCTCCGTTGTACACAATGCGTCCATCATGAATGCCGTCGGGTGCTGCGGGCTACAGCTGTACCATTTCGGTGAAACCGTCTCCATTCCCTACTGGGACGAGAACTGGAAACCGGACAGCTTCTTCGGAAAGATCGCTGCCAATCTCAAGCAGGGCCATCACACGTTGTGCCTGCTGGACATCAAAGTAAAGGAACCCACGTTGGAGTCGCTGATGAAGAAAAAGCGCGAATACATGCCGCCTCGGTTCATGTCTGTGAGCGAAGCGGCCACACAGCTGCTGGAAGTTGTTAAACAAAATCCATCCACAGACAAGGAAGATGCGCCCACGCTGACGGAAGACTCGTTGGTCGTTGGCCTCGCTCGGATCGGTCATGCGACGC
The DNA here is from genome assembly GCF_943735745.2 of Anopheles bellator. NCBI lineage: Eukaryota > Metazoa > Arthropoda > Insecta > Diptera > Culicidae > Anopheles > Anopheles bellator. The sequence continues at coordinate 302 of NW_026685396.1, read as the reverse complement.
AAAAAATCTTTGCGTGTTCACTACGCGAAATGAAAGACACAGACCTTGGGTCACCGCTGCATTCGTTAATCATCCCCAGTGCGGTGCTGCATCCTTTGGAGAGCGAGTTTTTGCAGCAGTTCGCTGAGCTCGATCTTCAAAAATAGAAAACGTTGTACAGAATCAATTCCTATTTCGATCGCGTCGAAAAATATACAAAACCAAAAACAACTGGCACTTCCTGCATTTGCTTTCCCACGCCCGTGTCTACCTGTGGGTGTGCTTATATCGCCAACGTTCAATCGGTTGCATACGTTATGACA
>NW_026685395.1:0-2978 GCF_943735745.2 Anopheles bellator | reverse complement strand
GGGGGGAGGGGGGACGTCACCGTAAGTGCTGCTGGCCCGGGCGCGCAAAGAGTTGTGTTGATGGGTTTCAATTAAACCACAATAAAGGATCAATCTTGCGCGTATCCTTTGGGTCGGGCGCGGGGAGCTTGTCGGTGGAGAAGGGGGCGCGGTACTACATAAAGCGGTCGGCAAACTGGACGCAATATTATCCGTCCGTTTCGGGTCCGTTTCCAATTCGTGGCTACTCACAGGACTCACAGGACCCACCCACCGCTCCCCAGCCACACTCCGGTTCCGGTTTCGAAAGTGGTGTGAATGCTTTTACCCTTGGCGGGGTTTTTTTTTCGTTCGTCCGCTCCCATTGCCTGCCTGCTCCTTCATTTGCGTATGTCCTGCGGAACCGTATCCTGCGGTCAGCCGCTCTTCGGCCGCCATGATTTTTTCGCCCTTGTTGTTACTGTTGCTGGGTCGCCATGGAGAGCCAGCAAGTGATCCAGGCACCAGGCAAGGCGAGAGCGATTGATTTCACTCGGCCCCGGCCCACCCCATCCGGCCGGCTATCCTGCGGCTCTTTCTCACGCTCCTTGTGTATGAAAAGCGATACAAGGAAAATGGAAAACCTTTTTCCGCTTGCCGCCGCGTCCACTACCCGCGCCGCTAGCCCTCGCAGGATGAAAGCGGACAAAAACAATGCTAGACGCCCCGCCGTGTGTCAGGATCGTGTCAGGATCCTCTCCACGAGCCCGGCCCGGCTTCATTCTCATTTCGCGCCATTTCGCCATGGGTTTTGCTTACTTCCGCTCTTCACCCCCCTCCCTTTAACCGTGATTATTTTCCGATTGCTTTTCACGGTTTCCCCCCCGGTTTCGGTTTCGCTCGAGTTTCGGGCGCTAGAGAGGGGGCTAGTACGGGGTCACGGGGGTGGTGGGGTAATAAAAGTCGCGGGTCATCAGTCGTGTTTCGTGGTGGTGGTGGGACGATCGATTACCAGGAGCGCGCCCGCGGCTCTTGTAGAGATCCTGACGCCGGGCGTTGGAGTCGCAAGGACGCAACACACGGCGTAACGCGACAATTTGTTCGCACGTGCTCCGAGTATATCCTGTGTAGATCTTACTCTTGGTCACAAATAAATGACGGACGGTTTTCGTTCCGGGTCCGGCTCCGAGCTCTGTGGGTGACAATTACCGGTACGTTTTTGACAGGAGAGTTACTAAATTGACGCCGTTGATTGATTGAGTTGATTAAAGAGAAGGGTTTTTTTTCGGACAGCGTATCACTAGGCTGAATCGGCTTTAGAGAGCTTGTGATCAGGGATGTGACAATTTTTGCGTCCTGCGACTGTGAAACCGTTTTCTCACAGTACTGTTCAATTGAGACCAATTGTACTTGGGTGGGACTTGAAAGGAATCATTTATTATGAGTTGCTTCCGTTTGGACAAACACAAAACTCAGAACTCTACTGTCAACAACTGCACCGTTTAGAGGTCGGTTCCAACAGGACAACGAAAGGCTACACATGTCTACAGTAACTCACCCGATAGTCCGGGAGCTTGGAAGTTTTAATGCATCCACCGTACGGTCCGAACCTCGCACCAAGCGATTATTAGCTTTGACAAGCATTGCAAACGAGTGATATGATATTGAGATCAAGAAAGGGTTGTAAAAATGAATTGCTAGAGTTTTTCGCCAGCAAAGACCAAGACTATAAGAGAGGTGTTATGAAACTACTTTTAAAACAAATATTTGACATAAATTGGACGCAATCGGAAACATCTTGAATAGAGTTTTGGATTTTGAGACAAAAATCGCAGAATACCGTATTTTTTCGTGTATAACGCGCACCTTCTTCCCAATTTTTTTAGCTCTAAAATCTGGGTGCGCGTTATTGATAGTTCTATGTATCGGCAACAACTCATGTGGCACCACGACCCTGTAATTGAAGAAAACTGTAAGCGAAACTGTTCACATTCGACCAAACTTTGCTTTTCGACGTTTACATCTCGGCTCGGCTCTCTGAAAAAATTTTGAACTACCGATAAGCACTGTTTTTGGTCTTAATAGCTTCACCATTAGCCACAGTCAACATTTTGAATGCGTCCGCGCTCTTAATTTCGTTTCCTACACAAAATTGGATATAGATTCCTTGCCATCCATTTTTTGGAAGAGAAAAAATCGCCGATGAGCCAAGACGACGAGCACAGTAAAACAGCTGTAAACGATTAAGTGATAATTTAAAATGGCCGAACTTTTCACCATAAGTCACTGACATGAGGAGCAATCTAACGCTACAAAATAATCGAAAATCGAAAAAAGCTTTTTTTTTTAAATCACAAATTTCCCGATACTTTATTGTCACAATGTACCTCTTCAGAGAGTGACAACGAGGAGTACGTTGAACAGCAATCAGCGAATATCAATTTGTCAGACAGCAGTGAATCTGAGTTTGAAGATTATTACGAAATATAAAATACTAGTATGTCTTTTGCAATGTATACGCATTTTATCTTTAGTCTACTTTAGAATATTTATAGAATATTTAGAATAATACATTATTACCATTTGGTATTTGTTGGATATCACATATCTGAAAAATGCATAATAAAAAACTTTTTTTCCAATTTTTTCTCTCTTAAAATATGGTTGCGCGTTATACACGGAAAAATACGGTACATTTTCCCCAACCTTGTCGTTCATAATCCCTTCACGGTTTTGGTCATCTTTCAGTCATTAAAAATCGATCGATCGAATCGATCGATTAATTATCGATCTCATGAATTCCTCCATATAGGCATTTAAATTTACTAGCAGCCCGCATTCGGAAAGGTCGCACTTTAAGATGAACTACTTCGCTGCATGCTGCCTGTTTTTGTTGGGGTCCTCGATATTCCTTTCTTCGCCTCCAGTTTTGGTTTTTGGTGCTGGATGGTTTTTTTTGTTTTACGATTGTCCAAAGGTATGTTTATCTTCTCCGTCTTCTTAGCACCAGGTCGTTGTTA
>NW_026685394.1:0-2980 GCF_943735745.2 Anopheles bellator | reverse complement strand
GAAGTCGTTTGATGAAAAGAGGACGATCGTTCGCCTTGTCACCCTGAGGTTCGGGGTGTCGCTTGACAGCTGACAGCGCGTGTGGCCAGCGGTTGTTGACGCGCCAGGAATTCTATTTCCGTCGTATAGATGGCGCTAGTAGTTTTGTCGTTTTTGTCGTTACGATCGATGTACGCTACATAACCCCCTTGCTAGCCGAATCGCCGGGCTAGCGGAAGCGTAGAGGGAAATGTACGCGACGTCCAGACCGGGTGATCGGCGATGAATCCCTAGTAGCTGGTGTCGGTCGTGACGGTGATGTCGTCGGGCGGCTGGTCGTTGCTTCGTCGCTCGTTGAGCCGCTGCGACTGGCTGCGGTAGCGTCGCTTGAAGTGTCGTCGCTGGAATCCGCTTGGTAGCACGGTTTTAGTCGATCGATGCTTACTGCGGTGGGTTTTCCGTTGACGTTGATGATGAAGTATTTAGCGTCTCGCCTCTCGACGGCGTATGGACCTCGGTATGGCGGTGTTAGCGATGGTCGGATGCTGTCGTTGCGGATAAAAACGTGCGTTGCGTTAGCCAGATCACGATGCACGAAGACTCGTTGTCGTCCGTGCCAGTTGGTGTCAGTCGTGCGAATTCGTTTCATCGCGTTTCGTAGGCTGACTATGAATTCGGGAGTCGGGTCGCTGATAGGTGTCGTTGATTCCCTGACGAATTCAGCCGGTATTCTGAGCGTCGTCCCATATACGAGTTCGGCTGGTGCTGCTCCCAGGTCGTCCTTTACTGCTGTCCTTAATCCAAGAAGGATCAACGGTAGATGGGTCGTCCAGTGGACTGGGTCGCAACACATGATGGCTGCTTTTAACGTTCGATGCAGTCGTTCCACAAGCCCGTTGCTTTGTGGATGATACGCGGTGGTTCGGAAGTGCGCTGTACCGATCGTTCGGAGAAGCTCTTCGAAGAGAGTCGATTCGAATTGTCGCCCCTGGTCGGTCGTGATGAATTGGGGTACACCGAAACGTGCTATCCAATTCGATAGTAGCGCTTGGGCGACGATTGGCGCTGTCATATCTGGTATCGGAATAGCCTCGGGCCATCGGGTGAATCTGTCGATGATGGTCAGGCAGTAACGATTGCCGTTGCTCGGCGGGAACGGTCCCACCAGATCGATGTTGATGTGCGCAAAACGGCTCGTTGCCGTTGGAAAGCGTGCTAAGGGCGCCTTGGTGTGTCGTGTCGTTTTCGTTCGTTGACACTGTAGGCAGTTTCGTGCGAAGAGGGCTGCATCTTTCCGTATGCTCGGCCAGACGAATCTTGACGTCATCAATCTGACCGTGGCACGTGCGCCTGGATGGTGCAGTCCATGCGTGGCCTCAAGGAAGCGGCTTCTGAAGGCTGTTGTGATGTACGGTCGTACGTGTCCATTTTGCTCGTCGCAGTACAATGGATGTTCGTAGCCTGGAAGTACTAATCGTTTTAGCGACAGGCTCGTGGTTAACTCGCCAGAAATCACTCGTTGCAATTCCTCGTCGGTCACTTGATCCTTGGCGAGGGCGTTGAAGTCGATGATTGGCTTCGCATTTAAGGCGTTGATGCGAGAAAGCAGATCAGCGGTGACGTTCTCTCTCCCTTGGACATGTCGTATATCGGTCGTATGTTGGCCGATGTAGTCGAGCTGCCTGGCTTGCCGAGGCGATGCTTTGTCCGCGTTCTGGCGAAACGCGAACGTTATTGGCTTGTGATCTGTATAGACATGGCTAAGGCGTCCCTCAAGCCAATGCCGAAAGTGTTTCACAGCCAAAAACATCGCCGTCAGCTCGCGATCGTAGGTGCTGTATCGCTGCTGGGCCTTGTCGAACTTTTTACTGAAGAAGCCGAGTGGTTCTAGTGAACCATCGACCAGCTGATGAAGAACAGCTCCTGCTGCGGTGTTTGATGCGTCCACCCAAAGCGAGAGCTCAGCTGATGCGACCGGATGTGCTAGGAGAGCGCAGTTCGCTAGTTGCTCCTTGCAATCGTTGAAGGCTTCCGATGTCGCTGATGTCCAGGTGAGAGGTGTTTTATCGTCGCGTTGTATGCCGATCCGGGCGGTGGCGTCGTAGTCAGTGAGCGAGGAAATCAGCTCCGATGATGGCGGTGGTTACGTCCGCGTATACAGGAATGCGTGTTCCGTTGGCGGCGACGAGTGCAACACTCGTTGGTTGCACCCCGATTGCGTGGCGATTTCGTGGGATGACGGAGAGATCGGCGCCGCTGTCGATTAAAAAGCTCGTGCCCGTTGTTCGATCGTCAATGCACAACCGGGTGGCGGCGTTGGTGTCGGTGAGCGCGTGCACACGACACCCGTGTCCCGATGTGCGTGCCTAGGAACGGTTCGCCATATCGCATGGCAGGCGACACTTGGTGGCTTCGTTGCCGTGCTTGGTATGATACCAGCATCGCCCCGTCGTTGCCGGTGCGCGTTGCACGTTTGGCGTCTGTGTGCGGCCCCTAGCATTTCCGCTGGGGTGCTCGCTCTCGATCGGGCGAGTGGGACAACATCGCTGTTTGATTTTACCGAGATTTTTTGGGCAGTGGCGAATCGAGATGGTGCGACTCGGCGTCGGCACGTGGCGTCCAAAATGGCGGATGTACGGCGTCGGTTCGATGAAACCTCGTGGTTTTTGGACGGTGCGGCTTCGTCGTGGCACCGTGTTTTTATTGCTCGTTTTCACGTTCGTTGGACGTTCTGCACTTACCCGAGAGTCGTCGGGGTCACCAGTTTTAGCGTCGGTGTTGCTAAAACTGGGATAAGTGCGGGCCATAGCAAAATGGCGGATGCGCGGCGTTGGTTCGTTGAAACCTCGTGGTTTTTTGGGCGGTGCGGTTTCGTCGTGGCACCGTGTTTTAACTGCTCATTTCACGTTCGTTGACCGTTCTGCACTTACCCGAGAGTCGTCGGGGTCACCAGTTTTAGCGTTGATGTTGCTATTTTTTATTTTTACTCAGATAAATGCAG
>NW_026685393.1:0-2981 GCF_943735745.2 Anopheles bellator | reverse complement strand
GGCCACGAAGGAGCGGATCGTTTGCACTACCGTTCACGAATGCTCCATACTACAACACCACCTTCCTGGCCGAATTAACCCAGAGCCAAATTGCGGCCCGCAAGGCCGTGGGCAAGGATCTCCCAACATTCGCGGGCGACGCACGACACTGGCCACTTTTCATCGCCAGCTTCGAAAAGTCGGCAGCAATATGTGGCTACACAGAAGAGGAGAACTTGCTGCGTTTGCAACGGGCGCTACGCGGACCAGCGCGTGATGCCGTCGAGCATCTATTGATGCTTCCAGCAGGCCTAGTAGAGGCCATGGAAACGTTGCGGAAGCGGTTTGGAAGGCCAGATTTGGTGGTAGATGCCTTGGTCGAGAAAGTACGATCATTACCGGCGCCCAGAACCGAAAAATTAGAGACATTGGTGGCATACGGAACGGCGGTGAAAAGCCTCTGTGCCACCATTCGCATCTCGGGACTGAGAGAGTACCAGTGCAATGTAACGCTGATGAAGGAACTCACAAGCAGGCTCCCACCCGCACTCCGCCTGGAATGGGCGAGAGCCAAACAGAAGGTTCCGAACCCGACACTGATGGACTTCGGGAACTGGATTGGTGAGTTGGCCGATGCCGCGAGTGGTGAACTTTCTCCCGTACTTAGTCACCACAGTGAGAGGCAGACGACAAACCGGCCGCCATCACGGAGGACGTGGGTTACCACGCATACGAGCAACGTTAACGACGCAGCCAGTTGCGCGGCTTGCAACAAAGGGTGCGCAACACTGCCAGACTGCCAGCGCTTCCGCGATATGAGCGCAGCAGGACGACACGAAACCATAAAAAGAGCTAAACTGTGCCGGAACTGCTTCCGTCCGCACAAAGGGTTCTGTCGATCCAAGGGTTGCGAGATGCCGGGCTGCGCCGAGAAACATCACCGGCTACTCCACGAATTCTACGCCAAGAATCGTGGGCGTACGGGCACTGCACAACGTAACGATACACACACGGACACCGACACAGCACACAGCACTGCACAACGTAACGGCATTGACACAGCACACAGCACTGATCGAGACGCAACGAAAACCGGCACCACACAAGAGCACTGCTATTCGCATTCCACCACAACGCCAGATGGAGCGTTACTTCGGTACGCACCAATAACTTTGTGCGGGAAACATCGGTCCGTAGAGACTGTTGCACTGTTGGATGAAGGGTCGACTTCCACCTTCATCGATCATGAGTTGATGGACGAGCTGGGACTGGAGGGGACGCCTCGTCCATTATGCTTAAACTGGACGGGCGACACCACCCGTGAAGAGGCGGATTCGATGGAAATTGATTGTATGACGATCGCAGCTGCCAATTCGCTCACACGCTTCAGGCTCACCAACCTACATACGGTGAGGAAGCTGTCGCTGCCAAAGCAGTCGATGTGGAGATGTGGGAGATGGGTCGGCGTTTCCAGCATCTAAAGGGAATCCCAGCTACGTCATACTACCACGCCAGTCCTCGAGTCTTAATTGGTGTCGACCACTGCCACCTATTCAAGCAACTGAAATATAGAGAAGGTAAAATAGGTGAGCCGGTAGCAGTGAAATCCCCATTAGGGTGGCAAATATTTGGACCGCTCCGCGGCACACCGTCCCACCCTAGGAGCCACGTCGTCTGCACGAGTGCGCAAACAACAAATGTAGAAGATTTAACTTCCCAATTGCGGGATTATTTCTCCCTCGATTCGTTGGGAATCATTGCAACCAAGCAGCTTCTGTCAAAAGACCAAGATCGAGCAAACCAGCTGCTCAAGACACAGACGCGGTTACTAGGCAACCGCTACGAAGTCGGACTAATCTGGAAATATGATAATATCGCCTTGCCGCCAAGCCGCGAGATGGCACTACGACGCCATGTGTGTCTCATGAAGCGTCTGCGGAAAGATCCAGAATTGGCCAGAGCTACAATAGAGAAGATGAATGAATACGAGAAAAAAGGATACGTTCGGCGTGTGACGAACGCCGAACTCCAGAAGAAGGGAAGACGAGACTGGTACTTACCCATTTTCCCAGTCACAAACCCGAACAAGCCAGGGAAGATTCGGGTAGTCTTCGATGCGGCCGCAAAATTCATCAGCGACCGCGGCAAGAATTTCGTCGGTGCCGCCCGTGAGATTGGTGCGGCGTTCAACAGTCCGTCGCTGCAGTGGACTTTTAACCCACCCGGGGCTCCGCACTTCGGCGGATGCTGGGAGCGGCTGGTAGCCTCCGTGAAGAGAACTTTAGGCAGGATGGAGCTACCGCGCGTACCGAAGGAAGAGGTGCTACTCACGACACTAAAAGAAGCAGAGATGAGTATAAATTCGAGACCGCTAACCTACCTGCCACTGGAAGACGAGGACAGCGCCCCCATAACCCCGAACCATATCCTCTTAGGCAGCTCCAACGGGGACAAACCACCAGCGGTATTAGATGATTCGGCCGCCGCGGTAAGGTCGTCCTGGAAAGCTGCACAAAGGTACGCAGAACACCACTGGAGAATCTGGGTACGGGAATACTTACCCACACTAGGAAGAAGGACAAAGTGGTTCGAACCAGTGGAACCACTTAAGATAGGAGACGTAGTGATCGTAATTGATCACACATTACCGCGTGGGGAGTGGCCGAAGAGATAAACCAGATAAAGACGGTCAGGTACGGAGTGCACGTGTAAAAACCGCGAAACGAGACTACGAAAGACCGGCAACCAAAATAGCAAGCTTGACATACGGCCACGCGATAATCAGTCAGACAGAGCAAAGCTTGACATACGGCCACGCGGTAATCAGTCAGACAGTAAATAGAAAGGTCAGGAAAAGAGAGTAGAAGAAAAGAGAATAGGCCAGATCGAGAGTAGGGCCGAAGAGAGAAAGAGAAGGTAGAGTAACGCTATAATGGCTCCTACACAAAGCGATCATGTATGAGAACAACACTGGAAGGTGGGAATGTCAAAAATGACAGGGA
>NW_026685392.1:0-2987 GCF_943735745.2 Anopheles bellator | reverse complement strand
GTTAAACTTACACCTGTGCGCGTGCAGCGAACGAGACGACGCCGCGGACGCAGCCCTGAAGGGGTACTTCAGCCTAGATTCAATGGGAGTATACCGTGCCGCACCGAATCTACGATCCGTGGACGAAGAGAGAGCTCTACGCATTCTTAACACCGGAGTGAAACTCGACAATCGTCGCTACGAAGCCGGCCTACTGTGGAAGTTTGACAACATCTCGCTTCCGGATAGCCGGGCAATGGCTATCAAACGCTACCATTGTCTGGAGAGGAAGCTGCAGAGAGAACCTGAGCTAGCCGCGGCCATGCAAGAAAAGATAGCGGAGTACGAAATGAAAGGCTATATAAGGAGGCTTACGACCGCGGAGACAACCGTGAGTCATCCTAACGACTGGTTCCTACCCATATTCCCGGTAGTAAACCCAAATAAGCCCGCGAAGATACGGATAGTATTTGACGCTGCCGCTCGAGTGAACGGCGTCAGCTTAAACTCGTTTCTACTCGTCGGGCCAGACCAACTAACCGATCTCTTATCTGTACTGTACAAATTCAGAGAGTACAAGGTGGGCGTCACGGGAGACATTCGGGAGATGTTCTTCCAAGTGAAGATGAACGCCAAGGACCAACGCAGCCAGATGTTCTTCTGGAATGACGGGAAACCGGGAGGGCCTCCTCAACAATTTGTCCTCACTGTGATGACCTTTGGCGCGGCCTGCTCGCCAAGTACAGCACATCACGTGAAAAACACAAACGCTGAAAGATTCAAGGAGCAGCACCCGAAGGCAGTCGACGCAATTAAATACGAACACTACGTCGACGATATGCTGTCGAGCGTCGAAACGGAAGAAGAAGCGGTGACGCTGGCTGAGGAGGTGAGGGACATCCACGCCCAAGGCGGATTTGAAATTCGCAACTGGCTCTCCAACTCGCCCGGCGTCAAATCGCGTCTCAGTATCTACGACTGCACCGGTAAAGACCTGCCGTCCAACATAGAACAAACCACAGAGAAAGTATTGGGCATGTGGTGGAACACTCAGCTTGACATGTTCACCTTTAAAGTAAGCCCTCGATACGACCCACGGACAGTCACACCGACGAAAAGGTCAGTCCTACGAACCATGATGTCTATCTACGATCCGATGGGCCTAATCGGAAACTTCCTCATGTTCTTAAAAATACTGCTGCAAGAGATTTGGCGCGCCAAGTGCTCATGGGACCAGGAAATCACCGGTAACCTGAAGCTCAAGTGGGAAAAGTGGGTATCCGTACTCCCTGATGTAGGACTAGTCAGCGTACCACGATGTTACCGAGCAACCACGACGGCCCGCGAGTCCACCGATATAAGCCTGCACATGTTTTGCGATGCTAGTGAGAATGGGATCGCCGCCGTGGCTTACCTAAGATTCGAAGAGTGTGGAAAGATTGAGTGCTCATTGGTAGGGTCAAAAACAAGAGTAGCGCCGCTAGCGTTCACGTCGGTTCCGCGGCTGGAGCTGCTGGCCGCAGTACTAGGAACACGACTGGCGCAAACTATCATCAAATCGCATCGGCTGAAAATTACACGCAAGGCTTTTTGGACAGACTCGCGAACCGTCATCAGTTGGCTGAACTCCGACCACCGTCGCTACAGCCAGTTCGTTGCGCACCGAGTGAGCGAAATTCTAGAGACAACAAGCGTGCACGAGTGGAACTGGATCTCCACGAAGCTCAACGTGGCAGACGAGGGAACTAAATGGACCGCACCTCCGTCCCTGAATCCGACGACCCGATGGTTCCGTGGGCCTGAATTCATATGGCAGCCAGAAGATAAGTGGCCAACTACGCAGGAACGCCTCGACGATACAGAAGAAGAGGTCCGCCACACGCTTCTCGAACATGATATAGCCCCTCCATTCGTGGAGTATACTAGGTTCTCTAACTGGAACCGCCTCCTACGAGCGGTCGCATACGCCAACCGATTCATGCACAACGCAAGAAATGGCGGAAATAAAGCACCCAAGCGGGTAGGAGCCCTCGTACAGCAAGAACTACAACAAGCCGAATACGCCATATATCGCCTGATCCAACGGGAAGTGTACAGCGAGGAGATCAGCGATATTTCGCGCAAGTCCGTACAACACCCGTGGAAGCAGGCCGTCAAAAACAATAGTCCGTTGAGCCAGCTTAGCCCCATGATCGACGAAAATGGCGTAATACGAATGCGAGGAAGGATCGACCGCTGCATCTGGGTCGGTGAGGAAACGAAGCGGCCCGTGATTATCCCTCGCCAGCACTACATCACAGAACTGATTATCTATAGTTACCATCGACGATATCGCCACGAGAACCATCAGACAGTGCTAAACGAGATACGGCTAAAATACCACGTCCCGCACTTACGAGCCACGTACAACATTTTGAGACGCCGCTGCCAGTACTGCAAGGTCCATAGTGCCAAACCAGTCACCCCAGCCATGGGAAACTTACCCGTCCAGCGACTTGCGGCATTCCAACGTCCGTTTTCCTATACCGGGATCGACTACTTCGGACCCATGCTCGTTGCGGTAGGTAGACGCGCTGAGAAACGGTGGGGAGTGATCTTCACCTGCTTAACGACGCGCGGCATCCACATCGAGGTGGCTCACAGCCTGACCACCGACTCATGCATTCTGGCAACACGGAACTTTGCAGCCCGAAAAGGAATGCCGCTTGAGTTCATGAGTGACCGCGGCACCAATTTCGTCGGAGCGTCTCGAGAACTTCGGGCGCTTCTCGAAAACATCGAAACGTCACGCCTCGTCGAAGAATTTGAAGGACCTAAAACGAAATGGACATTCAATCCTCCGGCGGCTCCACACTTTGGAGGTGCCTGGGAACGTTTGGTGCAATCAATTAAACGGGTCCTAGCTACCTTCGATCTACCACCACATCCCACCGACGAGACGCTCCGATCAAGGTTGATTGAGGTTGAGCTGATCATTAACTCGCGACCACTAACTGAGATCCCCCTGG
>NW_026685391.1:0-2990 GCF_943735745.2 Anopheles bellator | reverse complement strand
GCGATTCGAACCCATGGCCTGCTGCGTTACATCGACGAGCGTTACCGATTGCTCTATCAGCGAGGGCTGTTCAACGATCAACGAGGTCTATAACTGAAAACCCCCAATAATTCAGTAAGGTTGTCAATGGTTGTACACGAGCTTAAATCATTATGTCTTTTATTCGACCGAATTTTGCTCGTAGAACAATAATTAAACATTCAATATTTGTCAAGAGCGTTTGATACACAAATGTATTTTATAACTTACATAATTAATTATCTAAAGGATTACATAATTATTGCATTAATTATGACCACATGTTGGCGAATGTGGGAAAGTTGGTATGTACGTTTGTGGGTTATGTGCTGTATAGCATGCGCATCGCGTGCGCAGCAAACTTCAAACAGCAGCGGGTCATACGTCAGCAGTTCATGATAAATCTGTCAAGGAATACAGTACATCACAATACAGGAATACAGTACCCCACTGCCGAAAGATCTTGAAAGTGCCGCTTTGTTACTTTGAATGGTTTTGGAAGGCTGGCTTTTATTTGTCGGCACGTCAGTCTCACCGCGGAACCGTTTTGTGGACTACCGGAACTGGAGCGTGAGGATCGCTTTTAATTTTTCATCCATAGCAAGTTGTCCATCTCAATGTGTTATCGTCATGTGTTTCTTTCCGCAAAAATATCTTAGCACATGGATGAATAACAACCGTGAAAACAAGAAGAAGATGGTGCCCTGGGGGCTTCCACACTCCCAGGATGCGCGGATTGTTACGGAACAGTTTTGTTTTATTTTATTTTTTGGGGATCGTTTTTGTCTCTTTTGGTTGTGTTGGCTTTTGGTCGTGGCGAAGCACCATACTATGGGCCCTATTATGAAACTCGAATCGAGAACTCGAACGATTTTTTGAGTTCATTTTACTATAGCTTTCTCTTTCTGCCTTTTCTCTTGCCGTATTCTGCTATCTCTCTTACTGTGTTCACTCGAACAATCGACGTTCGCTTCGAAATCAAGCCCTCAATGAAGATCGCACGCTGTTTGTTCATGATTTATTGGCCCTGTTTCGTTTCCGGAGCACAACATACCTGGTTGTTCAATAAGTTTTGAGCTTCGATAAGAAAAACACATTTTATGTTTTCAAAAAACATTTATTTTTATTTTTCAGTATAGTCTCCCTGAACATCAATACATTAGTTCCATCAATCCATAGAGATTCCAATTTCTAAAATTCTATCGCTGAAGTGAGAATCCAAGTTATGTTTCTTTCTTTTCGAGTTTCAGATCGAAACGCACGGTTCGTCTGTTAGGACAAGACTAATTTTATTTCCCACAAATATGGGTTAGCTGTTGTTAGTTTTCTGGCTGCTGGCACCTGGCTCTGATCTGCGAGCGTGGGAACTTGTCCTCTGCTTGACCGCTGACATCGGACACTGCACGTTGGTGTGGTTATGTTGTCGCGGCTTTGCCGGTGCCCGTGACGTTGCTATCGCGGTTCTAGCGCATAACTGCATACCAATCGTGGAAAACTATGAGCCGGTGTTGAGGAACTGCTTACGACTGTAAGTTCGTTCCATAGTGATGAGACGACGTACAAAATCTACTTTATCCACTAGGAAAGAAAACGCTCCAAATGTTGCGGAGAAAGTTGCATTCGAATGTGGTTTTGTTCCATTGTTAGCGAATGTGGCAGCTTTCAGAAAGCAAATAATTCAGTCAAAATATTGCTTACACTACCTGAGATTAGATGTTTAAGGCTTCTGCTTAATCTCTTTCAGTAACTCGACGATTTTCCAATACGATATCCTGTTTTTTCCAACGATTTGTTGCTCTTTTTTGGATGTCCTTGACGTCTTCGTGGATCGTCTTCAAAATTTGTACGACCACGTTTAAATTCAGCGTCCAATTTTTCTTCTGTATTAATTGAAGGCGAAGATTTTTTTATATACTTTCAACATTCTATAAATTTATAAATTTTCTTTATTTGATACTTCCAAAAATTAAAATTCAATTCGTTATCAGAAATCATTACACTAGTTTTTTGGGTCCAGCCAACAGAATGTGCCCTCCGGCCGTTGGTCTTCATTCGGCATCGTCGGCCATGTTCTGAATGTGATTGGATAATGATTTGATATGGTTCCGTTACATACGCCAAAGCATATTCTTGAACAGCAACGCCACAAAAGGGTAGCGCCCGTCAAAGAAGTGATGTGGATCGCAGGTCCCATCTAGGACAATCTTTTACTCTGGTGCTGCGCAGGCAATTGGACCTGTGTTTGTTGCGTAGAAGTTGGTTGTAGAGTCTGAGGACCCCTTCAACATGGCGTGTGGTCTCCAGACGATTCGAAAGGTAAACATCGACGTAGGGACTATCTTACCCAAGAAATGAAACCGGGAAGTTGATAGGGAATGATTATAGATGAATCTGAAATGTTTCATTAGTTCATTTACCCTCCTCTATCGATTGAGATTCAAACTAGCCGAGGTCACATAGTCATCGATAGAAGCATCTTCAAGCAGCAGCGAAGAAGAATGGTGACTTTCTATTTTATTGTGTCGCACATCTTTTGAATATCTCGCCGCAGGTCTTTCCGCGGTGTGCGATCTGCCGCAGGAAGACTTCATCCGCTCTGCTTCTGTTCTGTTGTTATGAACACGAATGACGGAGTTATCTGTATCGGCAAATTGGCGGCGATGACAGCAAGGGTCGCATTTTTTTAATTTGTATCCGGCGACCAATCTGTGTCAATGGTCAGGTTCTGAGCTTCCCGGCCGAAGTCTTTGGTCTTCCTTCGTTGTAAAAAGTGCCTGTGATGAGTAAACGACTCAATGAGAGCTACCACTTTGTAGGATGGAAGATGGAGACGATTGACCAGTGCGCGCGAAAGCTTGTGTTGGAAGTATCATCCGTTAGGGCGATATTAACCGGGGAGCACTTCGGTGTTGACTATTGTGCCTGGCGATTCGAACCCATGGCCTGCTGCGTTACATCGACGAGCGTTACCG
>NW_026685390.1:0-2990 GCF_943735745.2 Anopheles bellator | reverse complement strand
GCGATTCGAACCCATGGCCTGCTGCGTTACATCGACGAGCGTTACCGATTGCTCTATCAGCGAGGGCTGTTCAACGATCAACGAGGTCTATAACTGAAAACCCCCAATAATTCAGTAAGGTTGTCAATGGTTGTACACGAGCTTAAATCATTATGTCTTTTATTCGACCGAATTTTGCTCGTAGAACAATAATTAAACATTCAATATTTGTCAAGAGCGTTTGATACACAAATGTATTTTATAACTTACATAATTAATTATCTAAAGGATTACATAATTATTGCATTAATTATGACCACATGTTGGCGAATGTGGGAAAGTTGGTATGTACGTTTGTGGGTTATGTGCTGTATAGCATGCGCATCGCGTGCGCAGCAAACTTCAAACAGCAGCGGGTCATACGTCAGCAGTTCATGATAAATCTGTCAAGGAATACAGTACATCACAATACAGGAATACAGTACCCCACTGCCGAAAGATCTTGAAAGTGCCGCTTTGTTACTTTGAATGGTTTTGGAAGGCTGGCTTTTATTTGTCGGCACGTCAGTCTCACCGCGGAACCGTTTTGTGGACTACCGGAACTGGAGCGTGAGGATCGCTTTTAATTTTTCATCCATAGCAAGTTGTCCATCTCAATGTGTTATCGTCATGTGTTTCTTTCCGCAAAAATATCTTAGCACATGGATGAATAACAACCGTGAAAACAAGAAGAAGATGGTGCCCTGGGGGCTTCCACACTCCCAGGATGCGCGGATTGTTACGGAACAGTTTTGTTTTATTTTTTTTTTTGGGGATCGTTTTTGTCTCTTTTGGTTGTGTTGGCTTTTGGTCGTGGCGAAGCACCATACTATGGGCCCTATTATGAAACTCGAATCGAGAACTCGAACGATTTTTTGAGTTCATTTTACTATAGCTTTCTCTTTCTGCCTTTTCTCTTGCCGTATTCTGCTATCTCTCTTACTGTGTTCACTCGAACAATCGACGTTCGCTTCGAAATCAAGCCCTCAATGAAGATCGCACGCTGTTTGTTCATGATTTATTGGCCCTGTTTCGTTTCCGGAGCACAACATACCTGGTTGTTCAATAAGTTTTGAGCTTCGATAAGAAAAACACATTTTATGTTTTCAAAAAACATTTATTTTTATTTTTCAGTATAGTCTCCCTGAACATCAATACATTAGTTCCATCAATCCATAGAGATTCCAATTTCTAAAATTCTATCGCTGAAGTGAGAATCCAAGTTATGTTTCTTTCTTTTCGAGTTTCAGATCGAAACGCACGGTTCGTCTGTTAGGACAAGACTAATTTTATTTCCCACAAATATGGGTTAGCTGTTGTTAGTTTTCTGGCTGCTGGCACCTGGCTCTGATCTGCGAGCGTGGGAACTTGTCCTCTGCTTGACCGCTGACATCGGACACTGCACGTTGGTGTGGTTATGTTGTCGCGGCTTTGCCGGTGCCCGTGACGTTGCTATCGCGGTTCTAGCGCATAACTGCATACCAATCGTGGAAAACTATGAGCCGGTGTTGAGGAACTGCTTACGACTGTAAGTTCGTTCCATAGTGATGAGACGACGTACAAAATCTACTTTATCCACTAGGAAAGAAAACGCTCCAAATGTTGCGGAGAAAGTTGCATTCGAATGTGGTTTTGTTCCATTGTTAGCGAATGTGGCAGCTTTCAGAAAGCAAATAATTCAGTCAAAATATTGCTTACACTACCTGAGATTAGATGTCTAAGGCTTCTGCTTAATCTCTTTCAGTAACTCGACGATTTTCCAATACGATATCCTGTTTTTTCCAACGATTTGTTGCTCTTTTTTGGATGTCCTTGACGTCTTCGTGGATCGTCTTCAAAATTTGTACGACCACGTTTAAATTCAGCGTCCAATTTTTCTTCTGTATTAATTGAAGGCGAAGATTTTTTTATATACTTTCAACATTCTATAAATTTATAAATTTTCTTTATTTGATACTTCCAAAAATTAAAATTCAATTCGTTATCAGAAATCATTACACTAGTTTTTTGGGTCCAGCCAACAGAATGTGCCCTCCGGCCGTTGGTCTTCATTCGGCATCGTCGGCCATGTTCTGAATGTGATTGGATAATGATTTGATATGGTTCCGTTACATACGCCAAAGCATATTCTTGAACAGCAACGCCACAAAAGGGTAGCGCCCGTCAAAGAAGTGATGTGGATCGCAGGTCCCATCTAGGACAATCTTTTACTCTGGTGCTGCGCAGGCAATTGGACCTGTGTTTGTTGCGTAGAAGTTGGTTGTAGAGTCTGAGGACCCCTTCAACATGGCGTGTGGTCTCCAGACGATTCGAAAGGTAAACATCGACGTAGGGACTATCTTACCCAAGAAATGAAACCGGGAAGTTGATAGGGAATGATTATAGATGAATCTGAAATGTTTCATTAGTTCATTTACCCTCCTCTATCGATTGAGATTCAAACTAGCCGAGGTCACATAGTCATCGATAGAAGCATCTTCAAGCAGCAGCGAAGAAGAATGGTGACTTTCTATTTTATTGTGTCGCACATCTTTTGAATATCTCGCCGCAGGTCTTTCCGCGGTGTGCGATCTGCCGCAGGAAGACTTCATCCGCTCTGCTTCTGTTCTGTTGTTATGAACACGAATGACGGAGTTATCTGTATCGGCAAATTGGCGGCGATGACAGCAAGGGTCGCATTTTTTTAATTTGTATCCGGCGACCAATCTGTGTCAATGGTCAGGTTCTGAGCTTCCCGGCCGAAGTCTTTGGTCTTCCTTCGTTGTAAAAAGTGCCTGTGATGAGTAAACGACTCAATGAGAGCTACCACTTTGTAGGATGGAAGATGGAGACGATTGACCAGTGCGCGCGAAAGCTTGTGTTGGAAGTATCATCCGTTAGGGCGATATTAACCGGGGAGCACTTCGGTGTTGACTATTGTGCCTGGCGATTCGAACCCATGGCCTGCTGCGTTACATCGACGAGCGTTACCG
>NW_026685389.1:0-2992 GCF_943735745.2 Anopheles bellator | reverse complement strand
CGCCTGCTCTGCGGCGGTTTCGAGCTGGCTTGCGGCGTTCGTAACACCGCCCCTAGTAAACCGCTGGTTTACAAAAATAATAGAACGCCGCTTTAAGTTTCTATATTATGCTATCTACTGCTAGACCTATTCGCTGGCTGCTTTTGGATAGATGAACGGGCCAATCCTCGGTTTATTCGCGCTACGACACTCGATGTCCTCGTCGATTGTTATGACGGCCGCGCGCGGTAACTCGGTGGTGGCGTCGCTTCCCCGGTGCTGCATGTGGTTGCGGTGCGACAGCAGATTGGTGAGGGAGTCCCAGAACGCTGCCGTTAGCTGCCACCCAAAGCCGTATATGTCATATAGGATCCTGCCGTGAATGATTGTATCTGTAACGAATTTAATGGCTCTGCCAATTAAATATATTCCGATGGCCGTAGAAGTTACGTTGCCGAGCCAAGTGGACCAGGTCGTTAATTTGGCCCAATATTTGTCAAATGCGCTATCTATGACCTTCTCCGTTACCAATCCTTCGAAGCTAAATCCCTGCAGATCGGGATGGTGGTCTGTTATTAGCTTGTGCAGCACTGATGATGCACTTTTCCTGTCGCCCTGTTCGTAGACCATGTCCTTCATTCTCTCCAGGGCCTCTGCGTCGTATATCCCGCTTTCCATCAGACTGGGCAGCGGTGTATAGCTCCAACTCGTCGTTATGTCCGTCGTGATCTGTCTCGGTGGGGTGGTCTCTCGTAGTTGTTGGTCGGTCGTGTACCAACGCCCTCCGATGGTGAATTTCGGAGGCAAGATGGGTGTGCAGTCGATCTCTGTGCCCCTCGGTTGCAGGATTCTGGTGACTGGTGCCAAGAACATTGACACGTTGTTGTGTTTAACCGGTATCTCGTGATAACAGGCGGGTTTTCGGTCGTACGTTACGTACACCGGTTTGCATTCGAGGATGTACAATACCTCGGCTGCCGTGATCGCTGTAAACCCTGGTCGCTTCACTAAAGTTGATACGAACTCGCTGGGGTTTACACGTGCGAGAGTCAGTTTCGTTTCCATGAGCGATTTGTCAATTTTGCACATCTCCGTCATGACTGTAGCGTAAACTTCGTTCAGTTGCTGGCCGGCATAAGTTTCGACCAGCGTGATCTTGGAGTTAAAATAGGTGAATAGGTCGAGATTTCTCCCGTAGTTTACCTGTCGCTTGAAGGGCGATCTGTAGCCCATCGACTCCAATATGAAGACTCTCGGGTGGTCCGTAAGGTAACCGTTGAACCCGCAGATCTGAGTCTTATCTCGCGCCCTGATAGAAAACATGTGCTTGGAGGATATCAGTGTATAAACGGCCGGGGATTTTTCGCCTTTTTTGTCATTATCGAAGGTCTTATTAACGATTCCTTCGTAGATGACCTCGTACTCCGACTCCTCGCATAGTCGTCGTAGGTCTACCTCCCACGTCAGGTAGCCGAATTCCGAATCCAGGCACCATCCGGTTGTGTACGGACACACGATGCCATTTCTTAATGAGACGCGGTTATCTTCGGTGTCGGCAGTTGCTGGGTAGTCGTACATGCTGATCTCGTACTCGAAGTATACCAGCGCGTCTTCCCAGGTGTAGCTTGGCGTCCTGTAGACTCCGCCGTGACACTCGGTCCCTTTGACGCTTCCTACGACCAACGCCTGGCCTCTGGTTGAAGCGTTCCGTCTCAGCTCGTTTACCTTGTAGTCCTCCGTTAGTTTGACGACTCCCAGTAGTTGCGCTAACCTGCATTCATCCGGCGTGAACTCCTTTACTATGTACGCGTACCCGTTCTCATAGTCCGATGTATGGGAAAACGCGCCGCAGTATCGGATGGATCGTTTAATGATCACCTTGCATTGATGCACGTTCGTGACTACCTTCGCGCGCCTCTGCAGGACTTGAATCCTTGTCTCTTGCGTCGCCACATCGCGCGCCGGAGTCGCGCAAGACGCCACGCCCATTAGCGAGTATTCGGTGATGTTGAGGCTGTCGCTTGCGCAGTCGTAAGCGATCAGCCCCTTCACATGCTGGCCGAGGACTGGCGCGATGAGCAGCACCAGCATTATTAATGTAACCGCCCTACTGATTTTAGCCGGTCTGCCGGACTCTAGGGCCGTTAGCCTTTTCCTCCCTGTGGCATCTTGCGTTAGCTTCGCCTGTCTTGTAGTGGCTGTTAACTCTTCTTTATACCAGGTGCAAGGCTTAATCCTTGTCCGCCTGGCCTTTCTTTTTACACGTAGCTCGTTTGCCTTATGCGTGTGGATTGCTACATATTCCTTGTTGAGCTCAGGCGTCTTATTGCTTGAAGTTCTATTGATCGCGCTAGTTCCTGTCTCTTTTTTCTTATCCTGGGCAATCTCTTCCTTACTTATCCGTTTTTCCCCCCCTGACTGGTCTTTCAATGCGGGTGTTTCGAAGACGTCTAGTACGGCTAACTTCGTCGTTGGGCGATTGTATATCCTATTCGCCACCTTGATTTTCGCGGATCTCACCTGCTTGTCGACGCCTTGCGAGACCTCGACGACCCTACCCTTCGCCCATTCGCCCCGCCCGTTGTTTATGTCTGATAAAACTACGACATCACCTACTCTAACGGGTTCCGTGCTCCAGTTCCATTTTGATCGTTGGGCGATGAGTGGTAGGTATTCTGCTTGCCAGCGGTTCCAAAAGTATCTACCGTAGTGAAACGCTAGCCGCCAGTGCTCGTCCCTGTACTTATTGATTTCGAAATTGAACGGTATCGAGAGATTTCCTGGTCTCCCGATTAGGATGTGGAATGGTGTCAGGGCCTCGTCTTCTTCGTGGGACAGGGGTATGTGAGTTAAGGGGCGGGAATTCAAGTAAAATTCTTCCTGTATAAGAGCCCCTCGTAGGATTTCTACTGTAGGCAGTCTGTCCCTACATGCAATCATTTTACTCAAATTATTCTTTATGATACGGATTAGTCTTTCCCATGCGCCACCGAAGTGCGGTGCGCTTGGGGGG
>NW_026685388.1:0-2998 GCF_943735745.2 Anopheles bellator | reverse complement strand
GGAACCACTCTTCACAAACGAAACTCTCACATCTCTGTGGTCCGCTGTGGCTGCACCAGTGAAGCCGTTCCCGTTGCGTTTGTAGTTTGGCTTCCGATGTGTGCATGTTTGTGGGATGCTTTCTTTTCGTTGAACCACAAGTCGGGCTTCAAAAAGCCCAAACAGAGAGCAAACGGCAGCTTGTTTAACGATGAAATTTGGCCTTGTTTCGTCGTGTTTCTTATTCCTGCCAGGCCATACGGCCCCGTGGTTCACGAGAAACCCGTGCGAAGGAAATGATTTTACAATGCGAAGCTATTGCGGCTCACATTACTACGCTTCCGGTGCGCCTCAAATAGAGAGCCATCGCCATGATTCCGAGCCGGAATGCTGGATTCGTTGGAAATGCTCGCCCGGCAGGTGCCCGAAACCGATACTTCCGCAACGGCTTGCCAACGAAACGAAATCAACTCCTAATGATGTGGTGCACTCTATCTCGATCCGGGCCCCGGGAACGAGCCCTTAGGTATCCTTTCTAAACTCCGGCGCGTACGGGATCCCATTGTGCCATTGTGCCCCGAATCAGCCCCGAATGTTGGAAAGGTAATCGGTTGCCGCCGGCGACTTGTTACTTGAAATGATTGAAGATATGTAAAACCGGAGCCCTCCAACTCTCCATTGTGCCGGATGGCCGGATGGCAATGGGATAAAGAAAATGAAGGGCACATACGAAACGGACCCCCGTCCCCGGGTGGTGGAGCACTTCATTCAAGCTCCATTTTTCATACCAAAAACCCGGATGCCAAAGTTGATCGAAAATACTCAAGGCCCAGCATTACTGCCGGCCCGGTGTCCTTGCCTTTTTTTACTGGTGCCGCACCATCACCGGAAATGAGCACCGAGCAGCATACGGCGTACGGATCTCTCCCACAAAAGGGGTCCTCCCGTTCCATCCGGCGTCACGATTGCGTTAATCAACCGCAAAGATGAAATATGGCCGATCGAGTCAATCTCAGCGCCCATCGCGGCTTTCATCATCATCGGCCCGTGCCGTGCCGTGCCGTGAAGTGAGGAAGGCTCTTCACAGGACATCGGCCATCATCGACACACACGGCGAGTGTGCCAAAAGGTGGCGCTTTCGAACACTTGACTCCCGATCGTTTCCACGCACGTTTTAATAAAAGTCATATCCGGCCGATTCCGACGGAGCCGGAAATTGCTCATCTGCTGGAATTGCTTTCGATTGAAAACTCGCACCGTCGCGCATCCGTCCCCTGCCGGGGCAACGGGGGTATCTGTTTTTCTTTGTGCGATTTTTCATTTTACAGCGCCAAGCGAAAATGGCCCATGGAATGGTCCTTTTTACAGTGCACTTCGCACTTCAGTAATTTATGCATTGAGTTCGGTGCGGCAAAACAACCGATTTAAAGTGACAGACTCATTGGTTTGACATCAAACTTGTTGTTTGTATTAATTTGAAAAGTGAGTGAATAACCAATTAATTGAGGCTTTGTTTTATTTTCATTGAAATGCAGAAACACTTCACCTTTTGAAACGGGCAACAACCCAAATCAGTTGCGTAACAATCACACGACACGGCTAATGCGAAGTCCAAATAGCGTACGCATGAAGCTGGCTGAAGTTTGGACAGCTTTAACGGTTATGTCCTCTTCGAAACTATCGTTCAAGTTCTCTGGAGGATTCCATTCGGTCCCCAAACCCGGGTGGCAGGACGGTTAATAAAACAGATAAAATATCGCAAAGTTCAGGAAACCTATCGAAACGGAGACTCCGTAAGGCGGAAACGGGAGGACTTGCGAAAGGTGTTGCACCTGAACCAAGGCCCTGGAACCCTCCAGCGACGGGCCGATGTCGTAAAAGTTTAAACTCTCGCTACTACGGACTAAATTTGTTTGCCCCGTCGCGTGGTTCCGTCGCCAAAAGGGTGTACACTAAACCGACTTGCCATATGTACTCGCTTGGGATCCGCTGCCCGGGGCGACCGAGACCACCGAGAAGAAGCAGGAGAAGCCCGTTAGGGGTTATCGGGAAGGCACCTTCTGGTTTTCCGGCACTCCCAGGACAGTTCGAACGGGTTGCCGACCTCTCGGCGGCACGGTACACGTGTCGGTTCGATACGCGTGCTGTGCAAGGAAACCGGCTGAACACATGTGACACACGTTGGGTCGCTTTACGACGACGGCGGCTAAGATGATTGTGTTCCCTAGCCGGGCCTTGGCGCCCGTTCGAGTGTTCATTAAAATTTATAAATTGACTGTATGCCGCCTGAATTTATAAGCCATTCTGGCTCTCGGGCTTCGCCGGGACCGGCGCTACGGTCCATAGGCCGCGCGAGCCAGACGAACCTGTCAACACCGGTGTACCGGGGGCGGAGCGGAACTTGGCAGTCTTCTCGCTGGCCGGGACTGGGCGAAAGTAGCTCCTAAACAATTCTGGGCTTCCCAGAATTGTGCCGGGCCCAGTGGGCGAGCTCTGAATGGAGACACCAGACGAACCAGTTGTTCCGTGCTTTACGATCCGAACGAAAATGAAGTGATACCAGCCAAGACGGGACGGTAAACAGTTTCATAAAACGATTCGCTAGGAGCTGTCCTCGGTTTGGGGACCGGTGTTGGGGCGTTCGTGACGTTCGACGACGGGAAATGCGGCCATAAGCCATCGCGTGGCTAGACGGTACAAGGTTCAGTAATTGGTGAATCTTAAGAAGCCAAATCTCTGGCTTGCAAATTGCTGTTGTTCCTTCTGATTACTGGTATTGTTTTTATTGAGACACCCAATCCAGATTTAGCCCCTTTTCGTTGGACGAAAATGCGTGGTGTTGTAGCTAAAATAACAACCCTCCATCCCACACCACCGAGGCGGTGGTTCCCATACAAACGTAGCATACAATTCGGTACAATTTGGGTTGCTATCGAACAAATCGATTCAAATTCTGCAGGTGGGAGTTGTTGGGAAAATAGAAAATAGAAAATAGAAAATAGAAAATAGAAAATAGAAA